>NW_027492938.1:0-108134 GCF_021521415.1 Bidens hawaiensis | reverse complement strand
AATCACTTGCTTGCCCCATCGACTCATGACCCCAGCACAACGTCAACTTTTTTTTTCTTTTCTTACCGCCTCAATGGCATTAACACTACCATCGAAAAAAGTATTTTTTGTGGTCTCATTTTCTTCAAACGTGATAGTGCATTCGGTGAATGATTTCTCTACGCTTCCACATTATTTCATGTCAAAATTCAGGTGGATGGTTTCGTGAAGTAAACGCATTTCTATTCAATAGAGTTCCCTAGTCCACAAGCATTCAATAGAGTTCCCTAGTCCACAAGCGGAGAAATTGTGATTCACATCATTGAAATGATTTTAAATGATCATCACAAAAACTAGAAGAAAAGAAGCATAGATGGTTAACTATTTTTTTAATAGTAATTTCAAAGGAGTATTATATTTTCGATGATTAAGTAAAGGACTAGCATTTTTTTATTAAATCTTAACATGCCTACATACTATATATAATGTATACATGTGTAGGAGAAGGATATTTTGATAACTTTATGAGTTGTAATAACTTTAAGAACTTAATATGAACTACACAATCATTTAATGATTTAATGAATATAGAATATGTGTTTAAGATTAAATTTAATTAAAAGATGAATTATGAGAGAGAATTGTAACATCTCGGATTTTTCAAACCCGTATTCATTTACATATAGCCCGATCCGTGAATTTATTCGGATCCTTATTATTAGTAATATCAAGTAATTATAAGTATCCCTTAAAATATTATCACTTTATATCCTTTAGGTTCCTTAAAGTTTTCATTTCTTGATTTATCTTAAATTATAATCAATACTAGTAATTCAACCCCACGCGCATCAAGATGCTTATACGTGTGTGCAGAGTGTGGTGAGTTGGGGCATAAGACAGAAAATTGCCCTGAGTTTGATGAGGACGAGTATCTCGACGAGGAGGAAGTCAGTTACGCGTACGGGGAGTCCAAGGGACAAGGGTTCAATTCGAACACTTATCACCCCGGCCTAAAGAACCACCCGAATTTCAAATACGGGAGCGCGTCGAACCCGAACTTTCAGGGGTCCAGTCAGAACCGACAGCAGAGCAGCTACCGTCAGGGTGGTTCGAACAGTCAGTATAACAGTCGGGGATATAACAGAGATGGTTACCGGGGTAACAGTTCGTCGAGTTATCAGAATCAGGACCAGCAGAAGGGTAGTTCGGGAAATTCAGACGAGTCAGTTCATTCAAAACTCGATGCATTGTTGAAACTTGTGACAGATAACCAGAAGGAAACTCAGAGACAGTTCGAGTTGAGAGACAAGTCAGCAGAAGCAATGTCAAAGAAGATTGGTCAGCTCGCAGCAGACGTGGTAAGATTTCAGAAGAACGCGGGTCAACTACCAAGCGATACCACAGTAAACCCGCAACATGCTAGCTCAAGCTCTAAGAAAGGAAATAATGTGCACATCAACGCGGTGAGTCTTTTACCTCATTTTGAAATTACTTGTGTTGAAGTTAAGTCGCCACCGCAGTTTGTTGAAGCAGTGATGAATGATGTTAGTGATGAGAATGAAGGTGTTGGTCAAAATGAAATGGTTTTTCAAAAAGAAGTGAAATTAAAAACAGATGAATTAATTTTTGTGAAAACTGCTGTCATGTAAGGCCCCGAACCCGGTGACCCTACTTTAGCGTCGGATTTACTCATAAACACAGTTCTTCAAATCAGAGTTTATTAAAACTTTTCGCGGAATATAAAACATCAATCATTTGTTACAAAACATTAAATCTTTTCTTTGATACCATAACACAAAACTTTATATTTAAAACATCTTTACTTCTTTCTTCAGATGCCAGCCGTTCAATCCATGCCGTGTGTCATCCTCATGCTAACTCTATAATCAGCTCACCTGCGTGCATACTAAAAGTCAGCTACGCTGAGTGAGTTCTAGTTAATCGAACGCCATACAATACATACACATACACACATATCCGTAGATACATATCCATACTTTACTAGTTACCCTTCTGTTCTACATACATACTTGCTACCATACATACATACATATCTACAATCACTAACCTCAGTCTACCGAGAGTACGTTCATAGTTCACCGTCTATACTTGTACTCAAGGTCGTGAACACGTACAAGGTTCGCAGTCCTTACCTATGTTCACCATTTATGGTACGTACAAGGATCGCGGTCCTTCCCTATACCATAGTACATCCACAACACGTACAAGGTTCGCAGTCCTTCCCTATGTTGCAACCTAATTCATAGCACGTACGAGGTTCGCAGTCCTCCCCTATGCTACAAAATCAGCACGTATAAGGTTCACAGTCCTTTCCTATGCTGAAATACATCCACAACACGTACAAGGTTCGCAGTCCTTCCCTATGTTGAATGTATAAGAGTCTATGTCCGACAGAAGCTAGAGGGATTTGCCATCCTAACTTACTATGTCGAACGTAGAACTCACATGCCATTCGTGTACCTATATACACGTACTTACATTATAACATAAGAACACTCTAGGCATTCCTTACCTCATTCATTTAACAACCATACCCCTTGTCGTTACGTGCAATATCCGAAGATCGTTCACGCCCCGACAAGTATTCATTTGAAATATTCATACATCTTCGATATATAATATTCGTACCTTTATTTTTAACCTGACAGTACGCGCAATATCCGAAGATCGTTCGCGTACCGACAAACAATCATTCATATCTATCACACATATCTATCACACATATCACATATCACATATCACATATAATGTAAGTACGTGTATATAGGTACACGAATGGCATGTGAGTTCTACGTTCGACATAGTAAGTTAGGATGGCAAATCCCTCTAGCTTCTGTCGGACATAGACTCTTATACGTTCAACATAGGGAAGGACTGCGAACCTTGTACGTGTTGTGGATGTATTTCAGCATAGGAAAGGACTGTGAACCTTATACGTGCTGATTTTGTAGCATAGGGGAGGACTCCGAACCTCGTACGTGCTATGAATTAGGTTGCAACATAGGGAAGGACTGCGAACCTTGTACGTGTTGTGGATGTACTATGGTATAGGGAAGGACCGCGATCCTTGTACGTACCATAAATGGTGAATATAGGTAAGGACTGCGAACCTTGTACGTGTTCACGACCTTGAGTACAGGTATAGACGGTGAACTATGAACGTACTCTCGGTAGACTGAGGTTAGTGATTGTAGATATGTATGTATGTATGGTAGCAAGTATGTATGTAGAACAGAAGGGTAACTAGTGAAGTATGGATATGTATCTACGGATATGTATGTATGTGTATGTATTGTATGGCGTTCGATTAACTAGAACTCACTCAGCGTAGCTGACTTTTAGTATGCACGCAGGTGAGCTGATTATAGAGTTAGCATGAGGATGACACACGGCATGGATTGAACGGCTGGCATCCGAAGAAAGAAGTAAAAATGTTTTAAATATAAAGTTTTGTGTTATGGTATCAAAGAAAAGATTTAATGTTTTGTAACAAATGATTGATGTTTTATATTCCGCGAAAAGTTTTAATAAACTCTGATTTGAAGAACTGTGTTTATGAGTAAATCCGACGGTAAAGTAGGGCTACCGGGTTCGGGGCCTTACAAGTTGGTATCAGAGCATAAGTTCGAGAGATTTAAGCATCCTACATGCTTAGACTCAAACAGAGTATGGGATTTAAGTAAGAAAGGAAAGAAGATGCCAGTTCAAGAATGCCATGTGTCGCTCAAGCAAGATCAGTAAAGGTAAAGTGCATGATTAAATGATATATGTTAATGAGAAAGGAAAGATATGTGAACGATAGGGATAGAAGTAATTGATTGTTTGATGTGACTAACTGCTTAAGTAGAACCAGCACAAAGAGACTCATAAAGGGAAGTGTATAGGACACGGTAAGCAATGTGATCAGCTAGTCACAGCTGGCCACTGTTATTACCTGTTAGCCTTGCTATCCTTGTACTATATAGTTCCTTGAGTGAGGATGTTTGTGTTGTCCCTTTTAGAATACTGATGGCTGGAGCTGGAGAATTTGTGGGAACTGGGGGTCGCACTGGACGTCGTGGCAGGCCTCGTCTTGTCCGGCAACCCTCTGTAGAAGAAGCTTCTCACACCGAAGATGAAGGAAGCGCCGCTGGAGGGGACCAGAACAACAACGAAGAAGTTCAACTTAGCCCTGCAGTTCAAGCAGCCATTGTTCAAGCTGTAGTTGCTGCTGTGAAGAACCTGAATCCCGAAGGATCTGCTGGAAGCCGTGAACGAACTGCTGAAGGGGCGGGTGGTGATGGTAGGAAGGATGGAGAAGAAGAAAGGGGGGCCTCGAGTGAGGATAAGTCTGTGAAAGTCGATGACAGGAGAAGAGGCCAAGGTGGGTGCAACTATAAGTCCTTCAAAGGATGCGACCCGCCAAAGCTGACTGGTTTGGGAGACGCAATCGCTACTCTCCAATGGATAGCCACAATGGACAAGGTTATCCGCATTAGCGAATGCCGTCCCGACCAAGCTGTGGGTTATGCTACTCAGTCATTTGAGGAAGAAGCTATGTATTGGTGGGAATGTGTGGAGCAGCGAAAGACTAGGGATGAGATCAAGGCGTTGAGATGGGACGATCTGAAGGAGTTGGTGATGAAAAAGTTCTGCGCAGATGCAGAGGTTGAAAGGACGGAGATGAAGTTCTTGAATTTAAAGGCCGGTATGATGACGCATCGTGAGTATACTACTGAATTCAACCGACTATCTAGGTTGGTGCCTGATATGGTTGACACTGAGGTCAAAAGAATCAAATGTTATGTGAGGGGATTGCCACAAAAAGTCCGCATGTTGGTCAGGGCAAATAAACCTGCTACTTTTGACTCTGCTGTTGAACTTGCAGAAGTGGTTTATGCTGACCTGGCTGAGGACGATGTGGTGGTGGGGGAAAAGAAGGAGAAGAAATGGGCTACATCTGCTAAGCGGTCTGGCGAGTGGTGACAACAACTGATGAGAGGAAGGCCAAGGTTGGGAACAAGGATGCGTGTAAGACGTGTGGGCGAGTGCACCCGGGGGAATGCAGGATTGGGACAGACAGGTGCTATCGGTGCGGAAAGGGTGGGCATTACTCTCGAGACTGCCCTGATCGTCCAAAGTGCTACAAATGCGGAAAAGCTGACCACATGGCTAGGGATTGCAAGGAATCAGGGGCGGGAGGTGCGGAACGATAAAGACTTGGGGAAACTGCAGAGAGGAACGCTTGATGAAGGAATAATTGTTCATGCAATGGTTTTATTAAGTTGCTTTTGCTTAAGGACTTGTTGTGTGTTAAGGTTTAAAACTTATGGTTATCAGTGACGTGTAATATATTGAGTAGGTTATGAATGATTATTATGTTATGATGAAATGTTGTTTTAGACAATAGTGTTAAAAGTACTAATCAAAGCCCTTGGAGGTATGAGATGAGTTGTGGTACATCGAGGGTCTCATGGACAAGCTACCTTAAATAGCTAAAACACATGACCACCATTCGATGACTGCAAAGTCGGAAGTAAGAAGGATAACTCAGAAAGCGAAGAAGATTCAATAAAGCGTGTAAATATAAGAAGTTTTCCTTTTATAGGGAATAAGTTAGGTTTCGGGGACGAAACCTCTTTAAGGAGGGAAGACTTGTAACATCCCGAAATTTCCAAGTAATATTAATTATGTTACTTAATAATAGAGAGAAAGTTTACTCGGGTTATCAGGAAATAAATAAAAGAATAGAGGTTGGTATGGGTCGGGTTAGTGTCGGGTAATGGACGTGGGTCTTGGACGTGGATTAATTGAGATGGGTTAAATGAGAATGGGATTTCAGGGATATAAATACCCCCAAAATCCCAAAATATCTTCATTTTCACCAAACTCCCTAACACACACACACACACACACACACCACACACCTACCGCCGCCGGCCGGCCGAGCCAAGGGAAGAGTCGGGCAGGTCCGAGAGAGAGAGATTAGTGTGCTAGCAAGTTAAACAAGATCCAAACAAGCTCAAAAAGGTATGATTCTTGACCTTTAAGGTTTAAAGATCCAAGCTTTTTAGTGTATAAGCGACCGAGGATGGTCGGGAAGCGTAGTGGGTGATATTGAACCATAGCAAGGGTGTTAAAATCGCTCGAAATGCCGATCAGAAACTAAAACAGCGGCTGCCTGGGCAACTTCGCCTTCATCTGGGCAACTTCGCCTTCATCTGGGCAACTTCGCCTTCAAAGTGACGAACTTCGCCTGCAAGCTAAGTTCGCCTGATGAACTTCGCCTGCAAGCTAAGTTCGCCTGATGGCAACTTCGCTGTAAAGTTAAGTTCGCCTAACTGGTAACTTCACCTGAGGCCAAGTTCGCCTGATGACAACTTCGCCTGAAGCCAAGTTCGCCTGATGGCAACTTCGCCTAAAGCTAAGTTCGCCTAACTGGTAACTTCGCCTGAGGCCAAGTTCGCCTGATGACAACTTCGCCTGAAGCCAAGTTCGCCTGATGGCAACTTCGCCTAAAGCTAAGTTCACCTAAGGTTTAACTTCACCTAAAGCTAAGTTCGCTTAAGTTTAACTTCGCCTAAAGTTAAGTTCGATTAGAAAATAAATTAAAAACCTAATGAAAAATGTGTTAAGACAGTTAATGTAAATAAATTTTTTCCAAGCTGACCTGGCAGCTCGACCCCAGCCAGGGGCTCTGCCCCTTGGACCCTGCTAGGGGCTGCCGCCCCTAGACCCCGCTGCCAGGGGCGCTGCCCCCGGACCCCCGTTCGTTGTGGGTCATATAAAGATAGAAATACATTATGAGAAGTGATAGTTAATTGATACGTATACTTGTTATACAGTCAGCCGTGCACAACTGAAGAAAGGAATTACGATTAACGGTGAACGTAACCGTGTTCAGGTGAGTTTCTAGCCCCATTCCTTCTTATGTTTTCGGGGCTGTGTGCATACTCGATGTGTTGTTAATACATTTATCCTAAGTGATAAGTGTATGTCATATGTGATATGTGTGATAGATATGAATGATTGTTTGTCGGTACGCGAACGATCTTCGGATATTGCGCGTACTGTCAGGTTAAAAATAAAGGTACGAATATTATATATCGAAGATGTATGAATATTTCAAATGAATACTTGTCGGGGCGTGAACGATCTTCGGATATTGCACGTAACGACAAGGGATATGGTTGTTAAATGAATGAGGTAAAGAATGCCTAGAGTGTTCTTATGTTATAATGTAAGTATGTGTATATAGGTACACGAATGGCAGGTGAGTTCTACGTTCGACATAGTAAGTTAGGATGGCAAATCCCTCTAGCTTCTGTCGGACATAGACTCGGCTGGTGATGGCGTAGTTAAGGACTACGAGCCTTATACGTGAAGTAGATGATATATGTAAACGTAGATAAGGACTGCGAACCTTATACGTAATGTAGATAGGCCTCAGCATAGGAAAGGACTGTGAACCTTATACGTGCTGTATTTGTAGCATAGGGGAGGACTGCGAACCTCGTACGTGCTATGAATTAGGTTGCAACATAGGGAAGGACTGCGAACCTTTTACGTGTTGTGGATGTATTTCAGCATAGGAAAGGACTGTGAACCTTATACGTGCTGATTTTGTAGCATAGGGGAGGACTGCGAACCTCGTACGTGCTATGAATTAGGTTGCAACATAGGGAAGGACTGCGAACCTTGTACGTGTTGTGGATGTATTTCAGCATAGGAAAGGACTGTGAACCTTATACGTGCTGATTTTGTAGCATAGGGGAGGACTGCGAACCTCGTACGTGCTATGAATTAGGTTGCAACATAGGGAAGGACTGCGAACCTTGTACGTGTTGTGGATGTACTATGGTATAGGGAAGGACCGCGATCCTTGTACGTACCATAAATGGTGAATATAGGTAAGGACTGCGAACCTTGTACGTGTTCACGACCTTGAGTACAGGTATAGACGGTGAACTATGAACGTACTCTCGGTAGACTGAGGTTAGTGATTGTAGATATGTATGTATGTATGGTAGCAAGTATGTATGTAGAACAGAAGGGTAACTAGTGAAGTATGGATATGTATCTACGGATATGTATGTATGTGTATGTATTGTATGGCGTTCGATTAACTAGAACTCACTCAGCGTAGCTGACTTTTAGTATGCACGCAGGTGAGCTGATTATAGAGTTAGCATGAGGATGACACACGGCATGGATTAAACGGCTGGCATCCGAAGAAAGAAGTAAAAATGTTTTAAATATAAAGTTTTGTGTTATGGTATCAAAGAAAAGATTTAATGTTTTGTAACAAATGATTGATGTTTTATATTCCGCGAAAAGTTTTAATAAACTCTGATTTGAAGAACTGTGTTTATGAGTAAATCCGACGCTAAAGTAGGGCTACCGGGTTCGGGGCCTTACACATCAGGCGAACTTGGCCGTAAGCGAAGTTACCATTAGGCGAACTTAGCTTGCAGGCGAAGTTCATCAGGCGAACTTAGCTTGCAGGTGAAGTTCATCGCCTTGAAGGCGAAGTTGCCCAGATGCAGGCGAAGTTGCCCAGACAGCCGCTGTTCGGTTTCTTTCCAGCATTTCGAGCGATTTTAACACCCTTGCTATGGTTCAATATCACCCACTACGCTTCCCGACCATTTTCGGTCACTTAAACACTAAAAAGCTTGGATCTTTAAACTTCAAAGATCAAGAATCATACCTTTTTGGGCTTGTTTGGATCTCCTTTAACTTGTTAACGCAACTAGTCGCCCTCTCTCACTCTCGGATCAGTCCGATTCTTCCCTTGGCTCGGCCCGGTTCCGGCGAAGTTAGTGTATGTGTGTGTGGAGTGTGCTTGGATAAAGATAGAATGAAGATATTTTGGGGTGTTAGGGTATTTATATCCCTGAGATCCCATGGACCTAAGGCCCATTCTCATTTAACCCATCCTAATTAATCCAAGTCCACAACCCACATCCATTACCCAACACTAGCCCGACCCATACCAACTCCTATTCTATTATTTATTTCCTGATAACCCGGGTAAACTTTCTCTCTATTATTAAGTAATATAATTAATATTATCTTGAAATTTCGGGATGTTACATTGCAACCTAATTCATAGCACGTACGAGGTTCGCAGTCCTCCCCTATGCTACAAATACAGCACGTATAAGGTTCACAGTCATTTCCTATGCTGACGCCTATCTACATTACGTATAAGGTTCGCAGTCCTTATCTACGTTTACATATATCATCTACTTCACGTATAAGGCTCGCAGTCCTTAACTACGCCATCACCAGCCGAGTCTATGTCCGACAGAAGCTAGAGGGATTTGCCATCCTAACTTACTATGTCGAACGTAGAACTCACATGCCATTCGTGTACCTATATACACATACTTACATTATAACATAAGAACACTCTAGGCATTCTTTACCTCATTCATTTAACAACCATACCCCTTGTCGTTATGTGCAATATCCGAAGATCGTTCACGCCCCGACAAGTATTCATTTGAAATATTCATACATCTTCGATATATAATATTCGTACCTTTATTTTTAACCTGACAGTACGCGCAATATCCGAAGATCGTTCGCGTACCGACAAACAATCATTCATATCTATCACACATATCACATATGACATACACTTATCACTTAGGATAAATGTATTAACAACACATCGAGTATGCACACAGCCCCGAAAACATAACAAGGAATGGGGCTAGAAACTCACCTGAACACGGTTACGTTCACCGTTGATCGTAATCCCTTTCTTCAGCTGTGCACGGCTGACTGTATAACAAGTACACGTATCAAACAACTATCACTACTCATATCATCTTTCCAGTCTTAACTACTACCCACAACGAACGGGGGTCCGGGGGCAGCGCCCCTGGCAGCAAGGTCTAGGGGCGGCAGCCCCTAGCAGGGTCCAAGGGGCAGAGCCCCTGGCTGGGGTCGAGCTGCCAGGTCAGCTTGAAAAAATTTTATTTACATTAACTGTCTTAACACATTTTTCATTAGGTTTTTAATTTAGTTTCTAAACGAACTTGACTTTAGGCGAAGTTAACCCTCGGGCGAACTTAGCTCTAGGCGAAGTTAACCTTAGGCGAACTTAGCTTTAGGCGAAGTTACCAGCTAGGCGAACTTAGCTTTACAGCGAAGTTGCCATCAGGCGAACTTGGCTTCAGGCGAAGTTGTCATCAGGCGAACTTGGCCTCAAGCGAAGTTACCAGTTAGGCGAACTTAACTTTACAGCGAAGTTGCCATCAGGCGAACTTAGCTTGCAGGCGAAGTTCATCAGGCGAACTTAGCTTGCAGGCGAAGTTCATCGCTTTGAAGGCGAAGTTGCCCAGTTGCAGGCGAAGTTGTCCAGATCAGCCGCTGTTCGGTTTCTGTCCAGCATTTTGAGCGATTTTAACACCCTTGCTATGGTTCAATATCACCCACTACGCTTCCCGACCATTTTCGGTCGCTTATACACTAAAAAGCTTGGATCTTTAAACTTCAAAGATCAAGAATCATACCTTTTTGAGCTTGTTTGGATCTCGTTTAACTTGTTAACACACTAATCGCTCTCTCTCTCTCTCGGATCTGCCCGTTCCTCTCCTCGGCCCGGCGGCGGTGTAGATGGTGTGTGTGTGTTTTTGGAGTGTGTGTGTAGAAAGTAAGGAAATGAAGATATTTTTGGGTTTAGGGGATATTTATATCCCTGAAATCCCATGGACCTAAGGCCCATTCTCATTTAACCCGTCTCCATTAATCCAACACTAGCCCGACTCATACCAACTCCTACTCTATTATTTATTTCCTGACAACCCGAGTAAACTTTCCCTCTATTAGTAAGTAATATAATTAATATCACTTTGAAATTTCGGGATGTTACATGTCACACCCCGACCAAAGGCGGCAGAACATGCCGAGGTGTAACGATTGTCCATAAGCACATGACACTAATTAAAGTGACAGTATTTAATAAACTCATTTCATTTCACAACATCGAAAATGTCACATAACAATTATCCATAAAATAACCATAAACAAGATGTCACAAAATATGACAAATTGATATTGTTCATTTTTACTAATATCCTAAGGTCTTTGATGTCATTTTCTTCACAATCATAAATCAACCAAGATGCAAACCTGCAACATTTCATAAAATAAAGTTTGTCAACACAAAGGTCGGTGAGCAATTCATAAGTTTAATCATATTAGTATATAATAAAGATAGCCACAAAACTTGCATACGAAACGATAAAATAAAAGTGGTAATTTGGATAAATAGATATTGCTAAACACATTAGCGACACCTAGCTATAAGGGGATGCCAAATAGTCTAGGATTTTATAGTTATCGTTAATTGCATTACGTTAATGACACCTTGCTATAAGGGGATGCCAAATAGTCTAGGATTTTATAGTTCCACCAACCAAAAGCGATAAACACATAGGCATATAAGCATAGAACACCAAATCGAGCAATTATTTAGGTAAAGTATACAACTACGTTTGTATTTAAGATTCAAATATAAAGCATTTTGTTGAATAAGTATGAAATGTCACCCCCAAAATAAAAGATGGAAAATGGGGTATGAAGTACTCACCTTCAAGTAGTAAACTTGAAAGATGATAATTTGGAGATTTGTCGAAACGACGAGTTTAACGCACAATGCCTAAAAAGAAAAGAAGTCTTGAATTTAGAAAGGTTGTCTTGAAGGTCTTTAAACAAAACAAATGTTGAGAAATGTAAATAATTAAAGTTCAAGGTTTAAAATGTGACTATTTAAGAATTTATAATAATAACCCTTTAAAAATGTAAGTTTGCTCGAAACCGGGTTAAAGTATCTAACCTTAATATTTACTCAACCTATGTTAAGTAATAAGGTGGGTAAAATGCAAGAATGCAAATCCCTTTGGAATAAAGATACTAAAACGGGTTTTTTTTATCGAATGTTCGGGTTGTCGGTTCGGGTCTTGATAATTGGTCAAACCCAAAGTCAACTTTCCAAAATATTGAATGTTATGAGATAACTCAATAAAATTTAATAAGACTTAACCAAGTATGTAGTTTCATTGTTTTAGAACTAACAACGCACATTAAGCGAGTGTTCGGTTTTGTCGGTCCAAACTTTGTTATGAGATCAAGTTGGATCCAACATTTCCAAGTACTTGAGAAAATATTTAAAAATCAATTTGTAACTATTTTTAAAGAAATATACAAGTCTTGATGGCTAAAAAAAAACACACTTGTGTATCTTAAGCGAGCAAGAATCAGTTTGGTTCGGTTTCCATCTTACAACAAGTTCATAAATGGTTTCCACATGTCCAAACACTAAATAACTTGTTAAATAATGTACAAATAAAAAAAATACCAAAAGTTAACAATAAAGTCTTTAAACAAAAGTTCGGTTTTCGGTTCGGATCGTGTTTCGGGTTAAGACCGAGGTAAGATTCTACAAACCCATAACCATAGAATTTGTAAAAATGATTTTAGAAACTTAGATCTAACACTAAGTATGTTTAAACAAACAAAACTAGTAACAAAGTTCGGTTTACGGTTTAGAGCTATTTACGGTTAAACCGAAGCATAGACTCTTAAAAACCCATAACCATGGAACTTGTAAACATGACCAACAAACTAAAATAAGCAAGATTAATATGTATGAACAAGTTATATAGATGTATATATATCAAGGACACGAAGTCCTCCATGAAGCCTTGCCTTATGGGGTCCGAAACCTCACCGACCTGAATCGGAGAAGTAACTACCAAAGGTAAACAAGGGGTGTATATTATATATATGTTGCACAACCATAAACAAGTATTAATAAGGCTACATAAACTAATTAAGATGAAAGACCAAAATCCTTCAAGAACACTTAAGAAGATAACCTTGAATCTTTGATGTTTGAGAGAGTTTTTTTTTTTTTGGAGTTGTAGCAAGGGAAAATGAATAGGAAAGGTGGTGTATATATAGGGTAATGTTGGTGGTCAAATATGGGTGTGAGACACAAGAGTTTTCATGCAAAATGGATCAAGACAAAAACACAAAACAACAAAAAAATAAATAAATAAAAAATAAAAATAAAAATAGGATGTTTTCAAGACCCAACAAGTGTGAAACAATATTGTAATATAAATCCATCATTTTGATTATAACATAAGCTTCGGTTTACAAATCGGGTCGGTTTACATAATAAACAAATACAAAAACGAATACAAACAAGACCCGAAATTGACGAATGTCACAACTGCACTTGTGAAAAATGTTTAAATGACAAATTGACCAATACGGGAGATGAGGAGGTGGAGGATAATACCACTTCAAGTAAACTCCAAGACCCGGGAGTGCCATTTTTATCAATTCAAATTGGTGATTTTAAAACTGATCGGGTACTTCTAGATCTTGGAGCTTGTGTTAGTGTCATGCCCGGCAGTTTATATGATCAGTATGAGTTTGGCACGTTAGAAAGTGTAAACACTACCGTGGTGTTGGCGAATCAAACTCATACACAAGCCCGGGGCATGGTCACTGATGTAATGGTTCAAGTGGATGAATTTAGTTACCTAGTTGACTTCCTTGTACTTGATTATGCTATGGGTAATATTAAACAATCTGAAGTCATACTGGGTAGGCCATTCCTTGCAACAGCACATGCGGTAATTGATTGTGCTGAGTGATTTTTGGGCATTAAGTGCGGGAATCGTGTTAAGCGGTTATTATTGTTTGAAAATGCTACTAACCCTCTTGTTGACAAGTGTGTACCATCATGCACAAATCATACAAGAGAGGGATGTTTTGTAACTGACAGGAACGAGCTGAAAAGTAGCATGAAGAGAAAAGGATGGAATGAAAGAGTCATTAAGGATGAAAGATGGTGAGAAACCGACAGCAAGGAAGGGAAGGAGAGAAAAGGAATTGATGAGTTCCATGGTGACCTCATCGGCTTATGAAAATACTAGAGGCATTCGAGGCATTGTCGAGCTGTAGACACAATTCAGCGCTGACCAGGAGGCAACCCGGAGTTTGTAAGTGTGTTCCATTTTATTTTCTTTGCGTTGTGTCGTTGTTTGACTTTGGTCTCGAGTTCTGTGTAGCATATCTCAAGTGTGGGGAGGCTTTTGATGCAAGAGGTTCGGTAAGTAATTGGTTAATTTCATGGCTTTCCAGGTAAGTATTGCAAATTCTGACTTCGGAAGCATATTCAGGGTGTTGTCGGGAAGTCGAAAAGTGACTGGGTCGGAAAATGCCCGACCCCAATTCGGCAAAAACTTTCTGTTCACTGGCGACCATCGCGTAGACAGCTCACCATCGCGCTACGCGATGGTGGCTGGGACTTCCCAGACATCTGACATCATCGCGTAGCGCGATGACACCAAGACCAACCCCATCGCGCTACGCGATGGGGTCCAAACCCTAATTTGAATTAATTGGGTCGCGTAGCGCGACTTGTGCTTACCTGACCCATCGCGCTACGCGATGGGTCCACGGATCTCTTAAAAAATATTTAAAATAAATAAGTAATAATAATATAATAATCATATATAACAGCCCTCCCACTTTGTTTGCTGTATTTGATATGTATATTTATATATATTTGTATTTTTGTTTGTGTTACTTTGGAACTTTGTGGGTGTGTTCAATATAAACCCTCACGAGACCTCACTCGTCAACCCGGGCTACCGGGGGGTTTAAAGGGCTTGTTGCATACGCTAAATGCAACCGTGATTCCTACGAAAGTGAGTTAGGTCTTTTATTATTTTTAATTAATTAACAAAAATTTTTTATGAAATTGACTAACTCGGCTCGGTAATGATTTTTATAATATAATAATAATATTAACTCTCGAAAGACCTAAGTCTTATACTTGTGAGTGGTTACTTATACATGTCTCGAGATTTGTGCAGATTTGGTTACACAGAATTGGTCAGTGGTGGAGACGTGTGTCACGAGTGTGTTGAGAGTTGTGGGCCGAGTTAGCATTGCATTGTCATTATTATCAGGTGATTTCGGTTTCATAAACTATTTTGTAGTTGTATTTTTTATTTTTTTAGTCTAGTTGGTAGAAATGTAATTGTATATTTTGCTTTAGTTCATCACATTTGTTCCCCGAGTTTTTAAGTGATCAAACTATCAGTTCAACCCTGTCCCCCAAATGATTATTAATTGTTTTATTATTTTAACATTGAGGACAATGTCAACCTCAAGTGTGGGGATGGGGGAAAATTGAAAATTTTTAGCCCGATAGTACCTCGAATAATATTCAGAAACTTAAGTTGTTAACTGTCACTTATTGCTATTAATGCCAAGTTAGAGGTTTTTGGTCATGGTTGGTTTTTCAGCTTCTCGATAGTTTTCTCGACAAATGTTTTTAAAATGAGAAGTTGAAAATGGAATCGTTTAGGCCAGGATAACGAGTTAAGGGGACGGGTATACATGTTTCATATTGGCAGCCCATATTTCCAGACATATTGTGAGATTGGCCCCTATACTTAATACACATATTATATAATAGATATAAAACATGTCTTACCATTTATTGAGGGAAACCGGTATGTTTTACAGAATTAGAACTTGCCTGTCATATGCTTTTCGAGATCTTAATACCACCACCTGTATGGAGATTAGGACTTTAGAAAACCCATTCCGTACATATTTTCCTCACTAAATAAATTCCTTACCCGAAATTATCTCCTAGGAGCCCGTTTGGACCTTATTCCTTTTCATTTGTTAAACTGAACATTACACACCATTTCAACCTTGGCCTTTATGTTATTTTTACCCGTGTGATGAAATCCAGTTCGTTATCGAGTTGTATATATATCGAGTTGTACTTAGTCAGACGAGTTGTAAAGTTGTCGAGTTCTGAGTTGTAATTTTCAGTCATTTCAGTTATTGATGTTAAAAAAAACGACAAAAATACAAAAAGAAGTTATCAGTTAGTATTGCAGTTGTTTTTAGCAGTTGAGTTTGTAAATAGCAGTTGATTATGTAATTAGTTCGTTTGTATTTTTGAATCTGTATGTTGGTTTGTTTAACTGGGTTTCATCTACTTGAGTTACTAAATAAGCCTAATCCGCACCCAAACCTAAGCCTCAGCAAAACCCTAGTCCGAGTCTTTATGCAACCGGTGGTTAATGGGTGGAGATAAGATTGACCTGCAAGCATATTAAGTTGTAACTCATATTAGGTATATTGAGGGCAGAGACATATACTGGCACATTTTTTGTCAGTTCAGATATTAAACCGATAGGAGTGTTGATAGTGTGAGGGGTGTGAACCTGTATGCTCTAACCGGAAACAAAGTACACTTGTCTGGGCGATTCTATAGTTTTATGGTAGCATTAACTTTATTTGTGGGTTGTCAATCTAGAAAGTGTCAATCTGGAAAACTGGGTATGACCTTAAACCTTGCTAGTATTAATGGTGATAATTGGTTGACCTATGATGGCGGTTAATGTTTACTTTAGAGTTTTGCTTGAGGGCAAGCAAAAGATAAGTGTGGGGATGTGATGTTCGGTTTATTTGTACATATTTAATTGTGTTAACGTACTTGTTTTACGTGTTTAGTTTAGGAACTTTGGTACTTCATACGTGTTTGTTGTGTTTCAGGTCATAGGTACTTAACGCGTTTAATTTGGACATGTACGAGCATGGAATGAAGACCCGGGATTTCCAGCACGCTTACCGAGGCAATCATGTGAAGTTGCTGAGAAAGGAGACCCATCGCGTAGCGCGATGGGTGATGAAGGTGGGGCATCGCGCAGCTGTAAATGACTGCGTTGACTTTTGGTCCATCGTGTAGCGCGATGGACCAGGAAAGGAGGCCATCGTGCTACGCGATGGTCCACAGAATCGTGAAAGTTAGGGTTTTGTTTTATATTATGTTTTGACGACCCGAGACGCCATTCTTCACCTTCCAGGCGATTTTCAAAGCAGAAGAGAGAGCCCCCATCACTTTCAATCATCTCTAAGCAAAATACATGGCCTACCAGATCATAACTGAGGCCCGAGAGATGCCGATGCCTGGCTAGTTCCTTCGACTCATACCCGGGATGTATAGTTTGTAATCTTTCAGTTTATTTCTCATGTACTAGAACAACTAATTGTAATTGTTTTGAGGTTAATCTATGAGTATTGATGTTTAGTATGTTCGTACAATCAGTCGGTTTAGGTTTATTTCGATCAGAACGATTAGTTTGTCGATTGCTATAATAATTGTTCATAGGATTGTTTGACCTGTTAATTGTAATAAAGCATACGTTTGCCCTTAGTTGAGTCACACTGGCAGGGACCGTTTGATAACCAGTGCCGTGTGTTAGCCAGCGTGGATGCCTAAGGTTTAACCGGTTAGTCAGTCTGTAGTTGACACGAGATAATTAATCTGTTAGGTTGCATGAGATTGCTGTTAGTTACTTACTTGAATTCCCGGGTGTGATTTGTCTTTGTTAATTGATTGAATACGTGATTACTTGGTTGCTTGTTATAACATATAAACCGTTCGCTAGTGTGATCAACACTTTAATTGAATTACTTCATAATTTAGAAATTGATTTCACTTCACACTAGCCACATACTCCTGGTGGATACGATACCTGACTTACCCTAGCTGCTTAGGTTAATTAGGTTTTTGCATGACTCAAACGACGGTCATCAATCTCTCTATCCACGTAATTGATCCAATTCTAGGTCGTTTTCATTAACCTTTTGCATAATCTACCATATGAATGTCATCACTTCGTATTAGCATACCTATAATATTTATGTACCTTAGATATATGTGAGATAAGTTGCAACTAAGTACAAATTATGAAACTCTTACCTTGAGTGTTTTCAACAGTGTTGACATTCCCTAAAAAAACTACTTAAGGAGTAAGGTTCACTGCAAGTAAAGCAAAATACATACTATATAAGATGGGAAAAAAAATCTACTACTTAGCTTCGTAACAAGTTGGAAAATAGCAAAATCAAATCACCAAAATACACACTTCATAAAAAGTAAAATAACCTACTTCTTAGTTTTCATAAGGGGCCAGCTAGTTATAATGACAACGCATAGCTTGGAACTTTACTACCTTTATCCAACACACATCAAATGTGGCGGCGTTGTCATGAGCAAGCTACTTGCATTTTGCCGCTTAAAAATAATAATTTCAAAACTTCATTCTAGCAAAAGAGGTCCCGTCACATTAGGGGTGTGCTTTTTAACCGTACCCGAATAACAAACCCAAACCGAAGCGACCCGAGACCCAAATAACCCAACCTGAATTCACCCGAACCGATTAAACTCCTAACCCGAAGCCGAGATAAAATATTCGGGTTGAAATACCCAGATTCGGGTTGAACCGAATAACCCGAAGTATAATACATCGATGCATGTATCCCTAATTTTATATGGTAATTTAGCGGTGAAGTAGCACAGTGACCTTATTTGTTATTGTTCGGTTGTTCTCAATACTCCAATTAATATTGGATCTATCACATCCCAATGTATTAATGACCATAAAGCATGTTGAGAATGTATCTTCAATTCAAAAACTTAAATAGTATATAGTATTTAAACCAATATTTATTAAGCATGTTTCTTCAATCTACACAAGTATTAATTAACAGGCTACAACGCTCTTTCATCCGGTCTAATGTATTCTTGTATGATAAATTTCATGTTTTGCTAAATAATATATGCTATTGTTGAATATGTCTGTATATTATGGTTTTATAGCGGCTTGGAGTATGGTTTTTTAATTTATGATATTGTTAAAGGTGGAATTTTTTTAGTTTGTTAAACCCGAAACCCAACCCGAATTTACCTGACTCATATAACCCGAAAGCTGAACAAACCGAACTTATTTGGGTCGGTTTTTGGGTCAATTTGTTTTGAGCTCAAACCCGAACAATCGGACCCAAACAACCCAAAACCCGGATAAATAGCCCGAAGAACACCCCTACGTCACATGTACACTTTCCTGCACTTTGTCATAAATTTCACTACTAACTAAAACATTTTATTTAATCTTTCAAATATTCAAGTCAAATATAAATATAATTAATATTAATCTATTCCTTTTGTATTTGTTTGCTACTGTCCTATTGCTACTACTATGTCCTCATTTAGTCAATTATTAACAAACTACAATGAATACATATAGGTGTACATTTAACTTATCTAAATTACACGTTACAAATTACATCTAGATCATTATATGAACTGCAAAGAAGTGGGTTGGTTCCGGTGCTTTACCTACTGATTGAGCAAATCTGGCCATGTGAATATACAAATTGTTGTCTGGAGTAATATAAACTAATCTGCAACATCTGTTGGCCTATATTTTATCCGTTCACACTTGTCAAACCAATGTCTTTTAAGTATAACATTCATGAATTTTTATGTATTAACTATCATAAAACTTGTAGATAATGTTTGTCCATAGCTTTAAAAAACTAAATACCTTAACAGAAAAATATTTGCAAGCCTTCAGCGTCTCATCCTGAATAAGTAAAGCATATAACATGAAATTCCAAACACATGCATATGAAATGATCAAGTATCAGAAAATGCAAACTTGTGCAAACTAAAGAAAATCAAAAGTTAAAAAGTAGCCAAATTACTACATATTATAATAAAATATTATCGCGTATTGGATTGGGGATTTACTCTTACAGTTAGAAACAACCTCTTAAAAATCATTCAGATACTAAATGTACCTTCTTTTTCAACATGCATAAATACCATAAAATAAGCAACTAACTACTTCATCAATTCATCATCATCAAATGTAAAGAAAACCTATTTCTTGTTGGCTAACTATAAACATCATAATCAGAAACTTAAATTGGTTATAAACTCAAAATGCAAAGATGACTCAAGCTTCCTTCAAACAATTAAAATTCAAGAGAATGCACCTTTGAGTTGTTTCAATAAATTTGTTTGTCTTAATGCAACATTTGCTCACCATTTAGAAAGAAAGTGCCTTTCTTCCGAGCGTGACTTGCAGCGCCTAACAAAACATACGCGGATAAAAAAACATTTAGAATGAACATCGAACACACAGGATGTAACAATTGTTACTTTTCAAACCCGAAGATCCGACCCATTTTAAATTTTCGATCTTATTTATATATATATCTCAAATTTTGTTTAATGTATCTTATATTTGTCAATTTTTTTATTCGTTAAATCATCCCGATTTATTGTTAATGCGTATTTTGTTCATTATTTATTGTTATAATTATATTCACGATAAATTACGTTTATTGTTCGTTCGTTTTATATTACTTTCGTTCATTTATTAAACTACGGGTTTTAACGTTTAACCAAATCGCAATCTAATCGGGAATAATTCGGAAACCATCCAAGTTATTAATTTTATTCCATTTATAAACATAACAAAGTTCGAGGTTTAAATTGTAAATAAGGTTTAATTTCAGTTTTAATAATATTGAAACTTGAGGGGCCATAATGTAAATTTTTCAAAAATTATAATGCAAACAGTAAACCAACCCATCCCTCCCGTTTTCCCGTCGTATTTCCGGTTAGCTGGAACTCAATTCCGGCGACGGCGACGGCCTTACCAAACACCCCCCGAATCTTGCCGTTTGGCTCGCTTTAATTGTGTAACGGCCTTAGACTTCAATAAAACGCGTTAATCATAAGTTATAACAAGTAATAAAGTCAAATAACGAGTCCGTTAATCCCGTAACATACCCAAAATCCGCCGGAAATAACGGAAATCTAATTAACGACAATTTATCATCAAACATTTCAATTAATAGTATAAATAGGTTGCTAACATCAATACAAACTCGTTCAAAACAAGTAAATCCAATAAAACACACTCGATATCGCCAAGTCACGTCAAGACCGTTTCGGCCGACTAGGGTTTCACCATCATTCCGACACCTTACCAGGTAATTAGTATATGATTTTTTATTTAGTTTTGGCCGAAGATTAAAACCCCTAACATAATTTTGACGAACATGAAAAGGATCAATCAAATTAGATTTCTAGGGTTTTGTTGAAGAGGATGAATAGAAACTTATGGTTTTATATCTTTGTTTCTGGCTTATAATCAAGTTGTCATATTGTTCCAATGGCTAAGGCTGTTGCTTGATAAGCTACAGACCCGGGTTCGAACAGGGTCAATGCATAAATTCTTGGTATTTTTTTGACCAATTTTTTTTGTTTGTTATTTAAAAATCAAATAAATTAATTAAAAATCATAATATATCAAATAAAATTATTTTTAATCTAAATAAAATTTTTATAAATTATAAGTTATCATTTTCAACTAAACCTGACTTTCACATTTGTTAAACCTTAACCCGTTATCTTATATTTCGTTAAACCTTAGTTTGTTAACTTTAAAAATTTATTAGCTTTATAATTCGTTAGTTTTAATTTTACTTCGTTAACATAGTTCGAGATAAAATCCCTATTTAAAATCCGTGCATCATGAATAATTAAATGCTCATGTTAATAATTCTTTAGTTAAAATAATAGTTAAATAATATAGTTCGTTAACTTTAATATTAGTTTCGTTAGTTATTAATCCGTTAACTTAAATTCGTTAGCTTTTAACTTCGTTAGATTTTAATTCATTCATTAACTTTAACAATTTAGTTATATTCATTTGAGATAAACAATATCAATTAGAATACGTGCTTCGTATTAATATTAGATTATTAATATTAAAACAATATAAATCGTTAAAATCCGTTAAAGTTTAAATATAATATTATAATGTCATAAAATCCATAAATTATATCAATATCCCTTTTAACTAAGTTATTAAATTAATTATGCAATCCTGTTAGTTAGATTTTTGTTTTGTTTTCAATTATAGTTCGTGAAGTTCGGTTGCTTTGATTTCGTTAATGCGCTTTCGCTTTCTATGTCTTCAATTTCGAGATGAGTTTCTCACACCCCCTTTTTAAACATTTTTATATTGGGGGTAGCATATGTATCCTACAAAACTTCAAGTATTTACGATATTGCTTACAAACTGCAATTCATTACATGGACTTGTGTGTTTACTTGATTACTTGCTCAGTGGTTGCCTCAATAAGTATGATCATACGCCCCCCTTTGCACTCAGGTCCATTTGTATCGAGTGGAAAAGGGACCCCATATCCGAGTACGTTGGTAGCCCCAACTGGAAAGGACCTTCGTTTGTTCTTTACACTCAGGTCCATTGCATCGAGTGTAAAGAGCCCTTATGTGCTTATTTCACAAACTTCATGGAATTGTATGATTTTTACGTATTATATCAAACTGTGGGAATCTCACCAGCTATGTTCATAGCTGACTTTATTTTATACATATGTTACAGGTATAAAGATACGGGGATGAAAGTTAGAAGATACATAACATGCCTATAGGATATTCAAAGAACAACTTATCATTTGTTTATTTATTTGTTACAACTTGTATTATTTGATAAAACTTGTGTTACATGAAGATTTAAATGAAATAATGTTAATATGGTCGCCTGATAGTGTCACGTGTGTTTGAGCAATCTTTACGTCACACTCAGGCGTTTCCGCTTTAGCCGGGGTGTTACACAGGAAAACCGTAAATTGAAAGCATTCGAAATAATTACTGATAGTGAAGGCACAGTTATCGATTGATCAATCCATGGCAATACAAACCACGTGCGAAACACAAACAATGTACTATTCATATAAGCTAAACATAAGGATGACACAGCAATAGCCAGCTGAATGGCCACCGCCGGACGTAGCACACAATTTGCATTTGAAGAAAAAGTTTGAAACAACGATTAAGAAAAGAAATAGAAAGATGGTGTTATATACCTATTTTATGAAGTCATAGGGTATGTGATGTCTCCTGCACGAAACCTACTAATCAAAGGCAACAAAATTTAAAGCAAATAAAAGACAACTAAATTTAAATAATGCAAGAAACCAAACAAAAAATCAAACGTAGGTCAAACGAAATACTAAGCTAACAGAGTCAATAAACCCTAGGTATAAGCCTAAAATATTAACCATGACAAAATAAAAAAAACAACCCACCAAAAACTGAATGTAGAGTCCGATTGCGAATGTTGAAGGGTCTATTCCACCTGTCGATTATGTATCCAATAAACAGAAACAAGAAATATAAGAAAGTTAAACAGAGATATAGGTTTTAATCGCTAATGAAATTAGGATAGAGACTACAAACCAGTGGGTAGATGACGAAGATTGTTCATCATCACCAGTTCACCACCACCACAACAGTAGACCGTCGCGGCCGATACGTAGGGCTTCAAAATGGAAACCGACGACGGTCAAACATCCACCATGGCCGCCTCTTACAGGGACCAAACTTTCCAAGTTGAACTCGACGGTTGTGAAGCAACCGGTGGCAGCAAGAGAGAAGCCAGAGAGAGAGAGAGAGAGAAAGGCGGTTATGCAATTGTACCAAGTATGTGATTGTAAAAAGAACACGTCATGAAAACGTGGAAACCAAAGAGCATAGATGGTGGAAAGTTATATTATTATATAGCAAAATCTAAGTGAGATAGATGTACAACATTTGAAGCATGAATAATAACTTGGGAAGCAGCAGAGCTCCCGAAATTGTTATATTATAAATTTAATCATTTTAGGACCTACAGGGACCAAACTTGACCAAAAACCAAAAGTTCCCTCATCATTCCCGGAGCGCCGCGCGATGGTGGTGGCCTAGGGCCATCGCACAATGCCACCAACCCTCTGCACATACTCGTTTCGTCTTTGATTGTTTCCTAGTTTGTTTTTTGCCCGAAATCACTTATTTTATGACATAATCAAGTGTTTTAAGCTCCAAGAAAGCTAACATAGCTTAGATACGTGTCCATATTTATTACCCTTTGTTCAAGAAGGAATTTTACTAATTATAATATTGATTTGATCATTAAAAGCCCATTTGGTTTCTTAAACGAGTAAATAACCATAAATAGTTTGTTTTAGTGTTTTCTATATAAAAAATCCTTATATCATCTGCCATAATCATCCCTAAACCCTAATTCATCATTCTCCAGCCGTCACCTATCTCTGGCCTTCATCATCTTGCTCGTTTTTTATTATTTGTTGAAGATATAGGACTTGAAGTTTGACTTTGCTTATGCACCGACCTTTGACTCATCTTATTGATTGATCCTTTCACTTTCCGGGTAAGTTGTAAACTATAAAATCGTTCATACATGTTCTCTAGTAAATAACCTTTAATCAATTTCGGTGGTTGAAGGGTGTTGACTGGTCAATTCGTTTAAAACCCGTTAAAGGGCAAAACAATCAACAAGTTCGAATATTCGTTTTCTCATACTTCCGGTCTTATTCAGTGTTCGGTTCAGAAGACTTTTATTCTTGTAAAGAAATTTTAAGGCTACTGACCAAAACCCGACTTCCAACTCGCTGTACAGATTATGGTCAGTACCAGCTCGCTTAAATCTTTAATTTAACATAACCGGAGTTCTAGACGTCTGTATGGATTGATTCCAGCGGCAATGAGTTTGTTTTTACTTATATTATATCATATCTCAAAGTTTCTTGTTCTGATTGTTTATCTCGTTTGACGCATTAGTGGACGACTCGCTTAATTATTAACTCGCTTAACATTAATTTATTCACTTGTCTTTAATCTAAGGTGAGTTTTATCATTCCCCTATTTTACTCAATTTTCACAATTTTTTGGGGACATATGCGTATTATCCGTATTATATATATACCTCAAAAATAGCAAACGTGTAATTGTGTGTGATTGATCAAATATACTTGTATCGTGCTTACTTGTTTATGTGCGCATTCGTATTCAGAGAGATCCAACGTATTCCCTTGTATATGGTGCTCATATTATTTACTCACGCCCGATTCGCTTAGCAACGGTCTTATTATTTGCTCATGGTTGATTTACCGGCGCCCAATTCGCTTGACAGTGGTTAATTGACAACTTATTTGCTCATGGTTTGATTTATTTACCACATTTATTACGTTTTGCTTATTTATTTTATCTATTATATTAATATTATATCATTGCAAAAAACTGATGATAATATCACTCAACATGTGTTGTTGACAAACTCTATTTTCTACGCATATGCAGGTTGTCATTGAATTGAAGTTTGAAGTATGGACACTTAGAAAGACCAAAGGATTTTAATGAAGATAGTGATTATTTAATCTTGATTGGATTACTTGTATTAAATTATTTATATTTTTTAAAACATCTGTGCACTATATTTGGAAACAATTAACTTAATAGATATTGGCACGTTTTATTTATGATAGTATATTCGAGTTGTGAACAATCAACTCACGCCCCGACATTTCCGCCTTAGGTTGGGGTGTGACAAGAATAAAGATGTGTGATGATTACACTAGTGTAAACGTTAGTTACACATAGGGCCGGCCATAAGGTGCAGCCGGGTGGTCAACGGCCACAGGGCCCGACACCCCGCTAGGCTCGAATTTTCTTTTAAAGTATATGTATTTTTATTAAAAAAAATATGTATATTTAGTATTTAAACTCAATTACATAACCACTAGCTTGGTCTAGTGGTAAAGGGGTGTTACTCCCAACCAAAAGGTTATGGATTCTAGTCTCATTTAAGACATGTTTAAACCTATTTTTATACAAAAGTTTTTTACACAACCTAAATTATAACCATGTAAGCCCATATTAGAATTAAATTGTTTAAACCAAACAAAATACCCTTTTGCTTAAGGCCCAAAAAAATTTTCGTCTTCAGCCCAAAAAATTTTTTGCTTTCTCGGAGCCGGCCCTAGTTACACCTATGCAAAAAGTCGATTCGGTGTGTAAAAAAATAGTTTAATTTTTTTACGTACATGTAACCTAAATATTATATATATGTAAAAAACAAATTCAAAAAAAATTGTTATGTTGAGTTATTTCGAGTTCTTAAAACTCAAAGTGGTTCTCAAAATAAATGAACTCTACAGATGTGTGTGTGTGTGTGTATGGAAGATTTCTTTTGAGAAAAGTTTTAAGAACTCAACGTAACAATCTTTTTTTTTAATTTTTTTTACACATACGTAATATATGTAGGTTACATGTACGTAAAAAAATTACAGAATTTTTTACGCATCTTATCGATACTTTATATATGTGTAACAGACGTTTTAACAATTAACAATATTAACATTATGAGTGTAAAAAAATATAGCAAGGCCTAATCTCACATGTAAATATTCTTTTTATGTCATCTTCGCCCCATATACATACAAAGTTACTTAATTAAATCAATAAATTTTAACTGTGATTATAATTTTATAAATCTGCTCAAAATATAAAATTATCAATTAAAATAATAGATTTAATGAATTATTGTATTATCACAACTCGCTACACAAAAGGGCATGTTTTCCATCCTTTTACTATCTTACTATACTATTAAAGCAAAACAAGATGTCCACATGATTTTCAACTAGCATGTATACATAGGCTTCCAAGTCATTTAGTTTTTATATATAGAATTACCACATAATTCACTAATTAATGTTTTCTAGAATCATAACATTACTAATTAATGTTTTCAAAAATCATAACCAACTATTTCCTTTCAAATGATTTAAAAACCGATTTTGACTACTATTAATTATTTATAACTGATTTTGTTTTCTCGTTTTTAGTATGACTATTATTTTAGCAATTCAATGATTTGTATGTTCATATAGTTTCTCATTCACACCATTTATACATATTTTTCCTACATCTTGTGGTTTTTACAGAGAACAAGGAAAAGAATTATTATGATATAATATATATATACAGAGAGAGAGAGAGAGAGAAAGTGAATATGGGGCTGTTAGTCATCTAAGCTTAGATACGAAACCAATCAAAACTACGTCATTTTAATTAAATCTGTCAAAAAAATTAGTTTTATTAAACCCATTTATTATTTATGGATTCTGATTTCCTTATATATCTCCAGTTTACCTTAAAGTAACTTCTACACAATTCACCAAATATTTCTCCTTCTCAAATTAAACACAAGTTTCATCCATTTACATTTTACTTTGTACAACAAAGAATCACAATCTCGTTTTATGTTTATAGAATTTTGAAATTCTCATTTTTCAGGTGGTGGTTATCATTAATAAACAATGGTAGAGAGTACATTTAGAAATAAAATAGACTCTTCTAATAGTTTCTTTGATCACAATTTTTAATATAATATGGAGAATGTTTACGTTTTCTATTCGTATTCTAAGAAAAGAAGTAAAAAATAATTCCAATCGAGACAACTATTTTGGATAAATTAAAGATGATTATTAATTCAGTGTAACTACTGGACAAGAAAACACATTGTATTTTACATATTACATTGTGTTCATTGGTTTTCTTTAGAGTCCTCTTACATGATGAAATTGAAGATGATTTGGAGTAGAGATTAGATAATTATTGCATTTATAATGAAGTGAAAAAAGGAAGGAGAGTAATAAAATTATTTTTTTTTGGCAGATTTAATCAAAACGACGTAGTTTTGACTGGTTTCGCATCTAAGCTTATATGCTTAACAGCCCCATATTCACTTTCCCCTATATATATATATTTATATGTGTGTGTGTGTGTGTGACGTTTAAAATATTTTTCACCCGTATGTAACACGAGCCACTATCCTAGTTTCAAAATATAAGAAGTTAAACCATGTTACTTTCTTTACTTCTCTTCTTCTAGTTTTTTTTGGGATCGTTTAAACTCATTTCTGTGATATCACAATTTCTCCGGTTGATATAAACGTGTTTATTTCGTGAAACCATCAAACCGAACTCTGACATAAAATGGTTGTGGAAGCATAGAGAAATCTTTCACCGAATGCACTACCATGTCATGAAGAAAAATGAGAACACGAAAAACCACTTTTTTCGATGGTAGCTTTAATGACATCGAGATGGTAAAAAATGGACGTTATAGGGAACATAAGTGATTCATCTGATAAAACATTCAGTTTACATTGACTTTAACAGATGCTGTTAACATACATTAATATTATAAACCAATCACACGTAACATAATAATAACTAATAAGGGTGTGTTCATTTCACAAAATTATTAGGAACTTAAAGGAATTAGAATTTAAATCCCATAACAAGACGTCTTAGATTCAACAAGAGATGGAATTGGAATTTAACTGAATTCTAATAAAATTTAACATTGGGTGGAATTCATAAATCCTTTCAACTATGGAAGAAAAGTAGATAAAATGGATGAGATGTTTTTAGCGATCTGAGAGGATTAAAGAAGAATTTCAATTTCATCAACAAATTTACTAATCAAATACTCTATAGATTTCTCAAACATTTAATTCCATTTTTAATTCCAATTACGTTAAAAAAATTCCACAAATCAAACACCCCTTAGCATCATTTATGTAGTTAGTTAGAAATAGGAACCCATTTCTTTGGATTTACCATTTGTATGGCCAGGGACAGGGGATAAGAAGTGATTTGGGATTAAAAAAATGATGACTTTACATTTGATTTCGTTATACTCTTAAAGTTCCTTAATATTATAAAATATAAACCAAAATCACATATGTGTGTATAAACAAATTCATATACTTTGTTAAAAATAGAAACTGAATTCTTTAGATTTATCACACGAACCTATAAAGCAGTTAACTGTATTAGGGTAATCGGTTTCATTTGCTCGCCACCCTTAGGATTGTTTTCATGGATTGCAAAAGGGGCTTTAAAAGCTTATGTGACCTGCTTTAAAGCCCTATACATAATATTGGAGCGGTAAGGGAGGGGCTTCAACATATTATCGGGTGGCAAAGAAGGGGATTCAACACATGATGGACCCAAATACTAAAGGGGTGGGGCTTTAACGTGGTAACGAGGTATTAAGCACAACACAGTGTTAAAGGGATAAGGCTTTAACATGACATGACGCTTTAACTTTGTCTTTAAAGCCCCTCCACAACAACCAGCCTTAGTGGTCGTTTTGTAGCCTCTCAACAATCAGTCAGATGTAAAGTGTATTTGGTTCACTTAAAAGATCATTTCTTATTGGTTCATGAAGCCTCTTAATAGGTAAGTTTTGAAAACCTGCAATCTAAAAAAGATCTGCGCAAGCACTTTTGTCTACGCTGCACAGACCGTGCGTAATCATTGTCATCAACATTGTCAATAGCAGACTGTTTGTTTTTTCGAAGACGTTTCATTAAAAACGTCTGCGCGAACTTTTCTTGGTGTAGACTTAGTCCATCCACTTCTAAATTCTTCTAAGGTCCGCAGAGAGTTAAACACTACCACTTGCCAACGCCCACCGCCCACCGCAACCACTACACCCACCACCGTCCACCCATCACCCACCGTCCGCAACCACCACTGCCACCACCCACCACCACCTTCTATCACCACCGCCGTCTGCCACAATCGTCAACAACCACCGCAACCCGCAACCCACAACCCACCATCCGCCACTACCACATGTCACCACCTTCTACCATCATTGTCCACCACCTATCACCATCGTCTATCATCACCGTCCACCACCACAACTGTGACATCTGCCCTGATCCGACCCGACCCAGGTACCCGTTTCTCTGACCCGATCTCTTTCTTTTATGATTTAATATTTATACTTATACTTTACTTTTAATAATAATATATTTTCCTTCCCGCCTCTATCTCTCTCTTTCTTTCCGCCGTCCCGTCCCTCTCCTTCTCTCTTTCCGCCTTCTTTTCCCTCTTGTCGCCGTCCCGCCCTTAAGCCTTGTTTCCCTCTTTTTCTTCTAACTCTTTTGTTCCTTCCCGCCTAAGGTTGTCTGCGCAGACCCCTTGCAAGGAAGCCTGCGTGAAGACCACCTGTTTCAGCGATACGCGAGACGAACTCTTCTCGCAGCGCGCTAAGAATTGTAATTCTTCTCGCAGCGCGCTAAGAACGGTAGTTCTTCCAGCGACGCGCTAAGGATTTGTAGTTCTTCTCGCAGCGCGCTAAGAATCGTAGTTCATCCCTCGACGCGCGAAGAATTATAGTTCTTCCCGCGGCGCGCTAGGAATTCTAGTTCCTCCCGCGGCGCGCTAAGAAATGTGATTCTTCCCGCGGCGCGCTTAGAAATGTAGTTCTTTCCGCGACGCGTTAAGGTTGGTTCTGTCTGCCTTCGCGCTCGCGCACTTTTGCCTTCGCGCTCCAGCCTTCTCGCGCTAAACCCTTTGAGTTTTCTTCTGTTGAATCTAGCCGTTTGCTTTTGTGTTGTCTTATCTTTTGTGCTGTTGACCTAATCTGCTTTATGTCTGAAAAGTTACTTTCGGCGCAGCATGCGCACCAACCCCATTGGTTGGCAGAAAAAGTGACTGACATTATCTTTTGAGATCTGCTTTTTCCATGCTTGACCAGAACCTTTATCTGACCCGCCCATGCTTTTTACTGTTCCCTGTCAGCTTTATCTTGCCTCTGCAGCTGCCATATCTTTCCATATCTTTTGCTTTTGGATTCTTATGCTTTTTGATATCTTTTGCTTGATCCTGTTAAAGATCCTTTCCCCTTTTCTAGGGATTATGTCTCCTAGGGTTTTCCTATAAATAATAGTAATATTTTCATAACACTACACACACAAAACACTTAATCTCTCCTGTTCTCTTGCCCCTTGCTCTCTCTGCCATCTTCCTCTCTGCCTCCGTCTTCCTCCCTGTTCTGCCCTGCTTTTCCGGTAATATATATATATTATATATAATAATTTACTTATTAATTATGCTAACTTATGATCAAGACTTAAATCAATTCATTAAAACAATAATCTTATTTATAGGTTAACTTGTGCTTGTTTAAAGTTGGTTCTTGCTTTATCTTTCACCGCATCGTTTATCAAGTGAGTAATCTCGTACCTAATCCCTTTTTATTTTTAATGTTTTGGGATGTTCATGTGTTCGTACAAACTTGAGTCTTAAACTTGTTTATGAACTTTAGTCGCGCAGTATCCCATGTGTTGAGGACGTTTACTTGGCTGTTTATTTGTATGTGTGTATCATTAACCGCTTTGTTCGGCCTATTCCGAAGTTTTCATGGATCCATTAGATGAACACGGGAGACCTATCGTTTACGGTTTTCTTTGTTTACACTTGCACAGATGTTTTCTCGTTTTTGTGCTCAATTGGGAGCACGGATTGAACTATGAACTATGAGCTATGATCTATTTAGGCTTGATCACAATCTGATTGCACCCTTGTTAAACACCAGACATACACGTGTTGCGCGCAGATTTATTGTTATCTATGTATTGTATTAAACTTGATTTCTCACCAACACGCAAGTGTTTGACGTTTATTTTAACACATGTTCAGGTTTGCAGTAGCTGTTTTGGAGCTTGTGGACACATAGGAAGTTTCTTTATTTTGGACCTAGATTAAAATGTATCAAGACAAGTTATTGCTGTTCGAATATTATGATTTATAATATATTGATTTATGATGATTTATGTTATCTTGTGTTTACCCTGCGCGTGCGCGAATGAATGTATTTATTAAATATTGACACCCAATAGTGTCACGAGTAATGAAACAATATGTGGCGCCCCGATGTATAATCCGCCTTTGGTCGGGGTGTTACAGATTGGTATCAGAGCTCGTTGACTTTAGGATAGGTGGTTAGACGTAACGGCCTAGAATACCTAAGAGTCCCTTCTCGCGCATGAGAGAAATCTCATGTTCGCGCGCTTATTGTTAATTACTCGTTATTTATGAATATGCTCGCGCTTGCGCAGTATATGATTTTATGTTTTATTTCGCGATATTTCGATTTTTGTTGAATTTCGATTTTATTGATTTTACTTACATATTCGTTTGTTGGGTTTGAAAATCCGAAAAGTCATGGTGATACATGAATAGTTGATTTTTAATTCCCATTTACGATTATGTTCTGAGGTTGGAGACTTGAAAAGTCATGGTGATACATGAATTGTCAACTTCCAATACTCATTTTCTTGTGTATTTTATATTGAAGATTGAAAAGTCATGGTGATACATGAATCGTCAATCTCCAATACTCGTTTGCTCGTATATTTTAAATTGGGAATTCGGAAAGTCATGGTGATACATGAATTGTCGATTATTGATTCGAATTTGTTACCTTTATTAAGTCTGCATTTAGGGTCATTTATTTTACTTTAACTTTTGACTGTAACTGACTCCGTGAAACCAAGCTTTATAAGATTAAAACTTTGCGCTAAAACCAAGATATTAACTAAAATTAAAATTTTTATAGAATGCCTCCGCTATCTCGCCGATTTCAGAGAAGAGAAGCCTCGCACATGCGTAGACAGCAACGTTCCCAGGAAATGGCCGCCGCGATAGCCCAAGCCTTGAGCCAAAATAATACCTCCAGTTATAACATTAAATCCTTCAACGCGGGTAACCCTCCAAAGTTCACAGGACTTGAAGGAGCCACCGTGATGCTCCAGTGGCTTGAGAAAATAGAAAACACTTTCCTCCACACCCAATGCCCCTCAGACAGACGAACCCTGTATGCTTCCAGTGTCCTGGAATCTAGAGCGCTTACATGGTGGAATGGAGTAGCTCATGCGCGTGGCGCAGAAACTGCTTCTAGCATGCCCTGGGAGGAATTCAAGGAAATTCTGACGCGAGAATTCTGCCCTCCCAACGAAGTTAAGCGCCTGGAGGAAGAATTTTGGAATCTTAAGCAGTACAGTGGCGAAGCGCGCGAGTACGCGACGCGCTTCCATGAACTAAGTTTGCTTGTCCCTCACCTTGTTACCCCTTCCCGCCGAGCCATAGAGAAATTCCTTGGGGGTCTCCCCATGGAAATTCAAGATTCTGTATGGGCCAGAAACCCAGTAACCCTCCCTGACGCTATTGAGTTGGCCGCTGTGCTCAGCGACAACCATGTCAGAGCAGGAACCCTGTTCCTGCGGGGAACAGAGAAAACCAAACCCACCAAGACTGCCCCTGAACCAACAGAAACCAAACCAGAACCCTCAAACCGTAACAACCTCAAGCGCAGGCGCAAGGCCTATGCGCTTACCAACCCGCCCATTGCCCAGCAACCCATCTACCAACCTCCAGTTTATGCGCCTAACCCTCTGTCAGCCTACCCAACACCTGTAGTCCATAACTATGCCTTAACCAATCCCGCACTCCCTGCCCCGCCACTTAAGAAACCTTACACAGGAAATCAACCCTTTTGCCCAACCTGTAGACTTCACCACCCAACCCAAACTCCGTGTCGACAATGTAGCCGATGTGGCCGCGTTGGTCACTCTGCCGAATACTGTAGAGTCCCTCTCGCCAACCCAATTGCGCCAATACCACCAGTCTACCCGCAGAACCCACAACCAACCTACCAAAACCCACGACCCAGATCGTGCTTTAACTGCGGTGATCCCAGTCATTTCCGGAACGCGTGCCCGAGACTACAAGTTCAGATCACACAAGCGAACCCGGTGAACCAGATTTCAAACCAAGTAACGCGTGGACGAGCTTTTAACATAACCGCGCACCAAGCGCAAGCGAATAATGACGTAGTTAATGGTACATTTTTGCTTAACGGATTTTATGCTTCTGTACTTTTTGATACTGGCGCCGATCGAAGTTTTATTTCTCGCGCGTTTGAACAGAAGCTTGCGCGACCGCGCAACGATTTAAAAGAGAATTTTTCAGTTGAATTGGCTAATGGTGAAATTATTTTAATTAACTCAGTGATTAAAGATTGTACGCTTAACCTTAACGAAAACGATTTTCTGATCGACCTCATCCCCATGCCTCTTGGAAGCTTTGATGTTATTATTGGTATGGACTGGCTTTCGAAGAATCGCGCCGAAGTTATTTGCGCCAAGAAGTTGATTCGCATTCCTCGAGAAAATGGTGATCTTCATATTTACGGCGAAAAACCCTCCAGTGGTCTTAAGCTTATGTCTTGCGCCGAAGCCCGAAGGCTCATGCGGAAAAGGTGTATTGCATTTCTAGCCCATGTGGTTAAACCTGCTGAAGAAAAGAAGCTTCGCGATATCCTTGTTGCGCGTGATTTCCCTGAAGTTTTTCCTGATGATCTTCCTGGTATCCCTCCCGCTCGTGAAGTCGAGTTTCGTATTGATCTTGTCCCTGGTGCTTCCCCCGTGGCTAAATCTCCTTATCGTCTTGCACCCGCTGAGATGCAAGAATTGGCCAGCCAACTTCAAGAGTTGACTGCTAAAGGATTCATTCGCCCTAGCTCTTCGCCCTGGGGTGCTCCGGTGTTGTTCGTTAAAAAGAAAGATGGATCGTTTCGCATGTGTATCGATTACCGCGAGTTGAACAAACTCACCATTAAAAACCGGTATCCCTTACCGCGTATTGACGACCTCTTTGATCAACTCCAAGGTGCCTCTTGTTTCTCCAAGATTGATCTCCGCTCTGGCTATCACCAGTTGCGCATCCGCGATGAAGATGTTCCGAAGACAGCTTTTCGAACTCGTTATGGCCATTTTGAATTCTTGGTCATGTCCTTCGGTTTAACCAACGCACCCGCCGTTTTCATGGATCTAATGAATCGGGTGTGTAGGCCTTTCTTGGATAAATTCGTGATTGTGTTTATCGATGATGTTCTGGTGTATTCTAAGACCAAGGCCGAGCACGAGCAACATCTTCGGTTGGTGTTGCAAAAGCTTAGAGCTGAGCAACTCTATGCTAAGCTTTCCAAGTGTGAATTCTGGTCTGATGAAGTACAGTTTCTTGGCCATGTTGTGAACAAGATGGGTATTCATGTCGACCCATCCAAAATTGAAGCAATCAAGAACTGGATTACGCCATCCTCTCCTTCTGAGATCCGTTCCTTTCTGGGCTTAGCTGGTTACTACCGGCGATTTATTTCGAACTTCTCAAAGATCGCTTTGCCTTTAACAACTCTAACGCACAAAGGTAAACCGTATATTTGGGGCTCGAAGCAAGAAGAAGCCTTTCTAACGCTCAAGCGTTTGTTGTGTGAAGCTCCTGTTCTTGCGCTACCTGAGGGTAATGATGATTTTGTCGTGTACTGCGATGCCTCCAACCAAGGTCTCGGTTGTGTTCTTATGCAACGAGGCAAGGTTATCGCTTACGCATCAAGGCAACTCAAGGTTCATGAAAAGAATTATACAACTCACGATCTCGAACTTGGTGCAGTTGTTTTTGCCTTGAAGATCTGGAGACACTACCTTTATGGTACTAAGTGTATCCTTTACACTGACCATAAAAGCCTTCAGCATATCTTTGATCAGAAGGAACTTAACATGAGGCAACGCCGATGGAACGAACTCATCAGCGATTACGATTGTGAGATCCGGTATCATCCTGGTAAGGCTAATGTGGTAGCCGATGCGCTCAGCCGAAAACCCTGCCAGCTTAACTGTATCTTGCCGCGCACCCAGCTTCACTTCGCACCGATTCAAAGCAACCTTGAATCGCGTATTCGTGACGCGCAGCGCGCATCCATCAGTAATGGTAACCTTCGCGCCGAGTTAGCGTGTGGCGCGGAAGCGCATTTTGTCCCTAATCTGGGTGGAATTCTCTGCTATCTCAATCGCATCTGGATTCCCTTTGATGAGAATCTTCGCGCTGATATCCTGAGTGAAGCGCACAAATCTCGGTATTCTATTCATCCCGGCGCTGATAAGATGTACAAGGATTTGCGCATTACTTATTGGTGGCCCGGTATGAAGAAGGATATTGCTGTGTTCGTAGCTAGATGCCTGACTTGTTCTAAAGTAAAAGCTGAACACCAACGCCCATCTGGTTTGCTCGAACAACCAGAAATTCCTACGTGGAAATGGGAATGTGTAGCGATGGACTTTATTACCAAGTTACCTTTGACAGCAAGCAAACATGATAGCATTTGGGTAATGGTGGATCGTTTGACTAAGTCTGCTCACTTTCTGCCCATTCGTGAAAACTACCGTGTTGAGCAACTCGCGCAGCTTTATGTCAAGGAAATTGTCTGCCGCCATGGTACTCCTTTGAGCATCATATCCGATCGCGATGGCCGTTTTATATCTCGCTTTTGGAAATCTCTCCAATCTGCGCTAGGAACTCGCTTGGACATGAGTACGGCATATCATCCCCAGACTGACGGTCAGTCTGAGCGAACTATTCAGACTCTTGAGGATATGCTCCGATCTTGTGTTCTTGATTTTGGAGGTAATTGGGATTCACACCTGCCTTTGATTGAGTTCTCTTATAATAACAGCTATCATTCCAGTATCGGTATGGCCCCATTTGAAGCACTTTACGGTCGTAAGTGCCGCTCCCCGATTTGTTGGAGCGAAGTGGGAGAAGCTCAAATCACAGGACCCGAACTTGTTCAAGAGACAACCGATAAAATCGCCAAGATCCGTGATCATCTGCTGACTGCCAGAAGCCGACAGAAGAGTTACGCAGATCGTAGGCGAAAGCCTCTCGAATTTCAAGTTGGTGATCTTGTTCTCCTCAAAGTGTCGCCTTGGAAAGGTGTTGTCCGCTTTGGGAAGAAGGGTAAGCTTGCTCCTCGTTATGTTGGTCCATTCAAGATTCTCGCGCGTGTGGGAAAAGTTGCCTACAGACTTGACCTGCCGCCCGCGCTCAGTAATGTGCATCCAACGTTCCATGTATCCAATCTCAAGAAGTGTTTAGCTGACGAGAACCTTCACATTCCACTTGATGAAGTTCAAGTTGATGAATCTATGCATTTCGTTGAGAAGCCTGTTGAGATTATGGATCGCGAGGTTAAGCAAACCAAGCGCAGTCGTATCCCTATCGTGAAAGTTCGCTGGGAGTCCAAGCGCGGAGCCGAGTTTACATGGGAAAGGGAAGATCAAATGAAGATCAAGTACCCGCACCTGTTCTCTGCGCAACCTACTTCGAGATAAATTTCGGGACGAAATTTCTTAAAGTAGGGGAGACTGTGACATCTGCCCTGATCCGACCCGACCCAGGTACCCGTTTCTCTGACCCGATCTCTTTCTTTTATGATTTAATATTTATACTTATACTTTACTTTTAATAATAATATATTTTCCTTCCCGCCTCTATCTCTCTCTTTCTTTCCGCCGTCCCGTCCCTCTCCTTCTCTCTTTCCGCCTTCTTTTCCCTCTTGTCGCCGTCCCGCCCTTAAGCCTTGTTTCCCTCTTTTTCTTCTAACTCTTTTGTTCCTTCCCGCCTAAGGTTGTCTGCGCAGACCCCTTGCAAGGAAGCCTGCGTGAAGACCACCTGTTTCAGCGATACGCGAGACGAACTCTTCTCGCAGTGCGCTAAGAATTGTAATTCTTCTCGCAGCGCGCTAAGAACGGTAGTTCTTCCAGCGACGCGCTAAGGATTTGTAGTTCTTCTCGCAGCGCGCTAAGAATCGTAGTTCATCCCTCGACGCGCGAAGAATTATAGTTCTTCCCGCGGCGCGCTAGGAATTCTAGTTCCTCCCGCGGCGCGCTAAGAAATGTGATTCTTCCCGCGGCGCGCTTAGAAATGTAGTTCTTTCCGCGACGCGTTAAGGTTGGTTCTGTCTGCCTTCGCGCTCGCGCACTTTTGCCTTCGCGCTCCAGCCTTCTCGCGCTAAACCCTTTGAGTTTTCTTCTGTTGAATCTAGCCGTTTGCTTTTGTGTTGTCTTATCTTTTGTGCTGTTGACCTAATCTGCTTTATGTCTGAAAAGTTACTTTCGGCGCAGCATGCGCACCAACCCCATTGGTTGGCAGAAAAAGTGACTGACATTATCTTTTGAGATCTGCTTTTTCCATGCTTGACCAGAACCTTTATCTGACCCGCCCATGCTTTTTACTGTTCCCTGTCAGCTTTATCTTGCCTCTGCAGCTGCCATATCTTTCCATATCTTTTGCTTTTGGATTCTTATGCTTTTTGATATCTTTTGCTTGATCCTGTTAAAGATCCTTTCCCCTTTTCTAGGGATTATGTTTCCTAGGGTTTTCCTATAAATAATAGTAATATTTTCATAACACTACACACACAAAACACTTAATCTCTCCTGTTCTCTTGCCCCTTGCTCTCTCTGCCATCTTCCTCTCTGCCTCCGTCTTCCTCCCTGTTCTGCCCTGCTTTTCCGGTAATATATATATATTATATATAATAATTTACTTATTAATTATGCTAACTTATGATCAAGACTTAAATCAATTCATTAAAACAATAATCTTATTTATAGGTTAACTTGTGCTTGTTTAAAGTTGGTTCTTGCTTTATCTTTCACCGCATCGTTTATCAAGTGAGTAATCTCGTACCTAATCCCTTTTTATTTTTAATGTTTTGGGATGTTCATGTGTTCGTACAAACTTGAGTCTTAAACTTGTTTATGAACTTTAGTCGCGCAGTATCCCATGTGTTGAGGACGTTTACTTGGCTGTTTATTTGTATGTGTGTATCATTAACCGCTTTGTTCGGCCTATTCCGAAGTTTTCATGGATCCATTAGATGAACACGGGAGACCTATCGTTTACGGTTTTCTTTGTTTACACTTGCACAGATGTTTTCTCGTTTTTGTGCTCAATTGGGAGCACGGATTGAACTATGAACTATGAGCTATGATCTATTTAGGCTTGATCACAATCTGATTGCACCCTTGTTAAACACCAGACATACACGTGTTGCGCGCAGATTTATTGTTATCTATGTATTGTATTAAACTTGATTTCTCACCAACACGCAAGTGTTTGACGTTTATTTTAACACATGTTCAGGTTTGCAGTAGCTGTTTTGGAGCTTGTGGACACATAGGAAGTTTCTTTATTTTGGACTTAGATTAAAATGTATCAAGACAAGTTATTGCTGTTCGAATATTATGATTTATAATATATTGATTTATGATGATTTATGTTATCTTATGTTTACCCTGCGCGTGCGCGAATGAATGTATTTATTAAATATTGACACCCAATAGTGTCACGAGTAATGAAACAATATGTGGCGCCCCGATGTATAATCCGCCTTTGGTCGGGGTGTTACAACAACTGTCTTCCACCACCCACACCACCACCGTCCACTACCACTATCATCGTCCAGCACCTACCATAGTTCGTACACCGCCACCAGTTTATTTTTGCAGTATGTCGGCGTTAAAAAAACAAACAACATTTTTCTTGCATATTGCACAGTTTTGGTCCACCTTTTCTTTTACAAATGTGGCCTGCAAACCATAAACATTTTACCTATGAAAAAACAAACAACACCTACCATTAACTAGCTATTAATCATTTAGATATTTTAAGTCCAAGTGTAATGAGGCGACAAATGATGTGGGTTTGGGCGACCAGGGGGGCTATAACACCCCCCCCCCCCCCCCGAGGCTACAAAAGGGCGATAAGTCGGGGGAGGGGGGCACATATTTTTGTCTTCGGGTTTGAGTTTGGAAATAATAAGTTTTTAATATGTTGTGTGCAATATCTGCTTATTTTAATAAAATAAAATAACTGGGACACGTGCCACTTGGAGATTCAGTCCTATTATATATTTACCGCTCAAACTATTTTCCATCTTTAATGAAAACATATTTATGTAAGCGTAATCAAAACAATACATCCTTTAATCAAATAAATAATTACCTAAATTAGATTGATTAAAAATATGCGGGTATTTATGTCAAAACAATCAAAATATTATATCTTTAATGAATCATATCTACCTTTTTTTATTAAATCAATTTATAGAATGATATTTGTATGTGATCAACCTTTTTTTTTATTAAGTCAATTTATAGAATTGTATTTATAGGCCAAAGATGATAAAGACGAAGACATTATGAAAGAAAAATAGTTTTATTCTCACATATTAATTCAACCTTTATGAATCCATAAAGTTTTCATCCATCTCTTTATATTGTAATAAAAAAACTGTGTTTTATTCATGCTAATTTTATATATGAGGTTCTTTTTATGTCATTTATAATGAAACATCTTATCATTTTTTGTTAGAATTCAATATTTTATTAAAAAAATATAATTACAGCTTATAAAATCACTAGATGCATATTTTTCATGATTATAAGGAAATTGTGTGAAAATACACCACAAATTCATATGAATACTTTATTTGAATATAATTTGATCTTATAAAACCATTTAATTTAATAAAATATAGGTTTTTTCATTAAATTTAATTATTTAATTTTTATAACTTAATTATATTTTTTAAGCATCTTGTGAAGCACGTGGATTCTAAAGCTAGTGTGTATGTATTATGCTACAATACCACTATACCCTTAAAATAAAAATTATTTCTTTATTAGTTAGGCGCCACATATAATATATCTCCCAATTTGTAGCTCCTCGTTACAAATGGTACAAGATTGCTAACATCCTCTCTTTAATGTAATATTGAAGATCTAATTTTTAGTATTGATGTATGGTGTGCATTATTATACTTTAATAACGCATCAGTAATTATTTAAAGTTTTAATTTTAACTGGAAACCACTTTTTATTTCAACCTTTCAATACATACAATATAGATGTTATATATATATAGCCATTCAGACACTACACACACACACTACTTCAAGTAGGCGGTGTTACCCATCATCCTCCATCAACAATACCTCTATCCCTTGTCCAGCCTTCTAAGCAACAACCCACTTCTAATTATCGTTAAACCCAAACACCCATTTCATCTTTCAACCTCCAATTTGGCTCTAGGTACTTTCTTAATCTCTTCTGTTCAGTTGTGTTTCAAGTTACCCTTTGTTATAGATCTCATCTCTTGGTTTCAGTTAAAAATTGAATCTTTTCTGGGCTTTTTATTTGAAAAGTGGGTATCTGTGTATTGATCTAAATACCCTTTTGGGTCTTTGTTCTTCCCCAATTTTTTTAATCACCAAAATCTTTTTTTTTTTTTTTGAAATTAAGTTTCTGTTCTTGATGGGATTGCAAGTTTTAATTTTTAAGGTTTCAAATTCTTGTTTTATTAAATTTTCCCCTAATTTGATCATGATTTTAGGGTCATGTGAAGACATTTGTTCAAAGCTTTGGATTTGATGAATTATGGGTGTAAATTTAGGAAGCCAACAACTCAATTATTAATGGGGTGTGTGTTCTTTAAATTTTGTGTTGTAATATTAAAAGTTGCAGTATCTGTTCAAGAAAATTAGTTGAAAGTCATTTTCTTGTTTCAAGATTTTTGCATTTGGTTAAACAGATAACATAAGTTTATAAAGATGTAAACTTTATTAATCTTGTTGCCATGAATTTAGGTTAACAACAAATGGGTCTGTCACCATACCAAAGCCCATCAGATGCTGGTGTCCTGTGTGTCATCCTGGTCAACACGGTCATGTCGATATCGATGATGAAAGGGGTAGTTTGTTCCATTCTTCATGTGATCGGGATCCACGTGGCATCAGGGGAGGATTACTCGGGTCAAGCGTTGACCGAGACGGTTGAGTGTCGAGGAACCCCTTCCGAAAGTTACATGGGTGAGTTCAGAAGCCGAACACCATCGATCCTTTATGATTCCTTGTGCTGTCAAACTAAACAAGAATGCTCGGTTTGTTTGGTTGAGTTTAAATTGGATGCAGAGATTAACCAGCTTTCGTGTGGGCATGTTTTCCATAAGTGTTGTCTTGAGAAGTGGCTGAAGTTGTGGAATGTAACGTGTCCGCTTTGCAGGAACCATATGATGATGCCGAAAGAGATTGAAGAGAATACTTGCCCAATGTGAGGTGGCTTTAGTGTAATAGTAATTAGTAGCGTGGTCAGTGGTGCACAGGGGTTTGTGTAGACTCTATACTCGAGTTTTTCAGTTGTTTTTAGTTAGCACCCAACTTGTTGTGTTGCTGCACGAGTGCAGTCGGTGTAGTTGATTTGAAATTTACCCGCTTTGTATATATAAATGGTGTTTAGGTTTCCGGTGTTGTATGCACCTGAGAAGCTGTGAACTTTCTTCTATTTGGTATGGTTCGGGTTTATATCAGATATGAAGTTGATCTTGTATTTTATTTCATTTTTTAGTTTCTGCTGAATTTAAGCGGAGTGAAATAGGCAGGCTGGTCAGCTAACGAGTCAAAATAGGTCACCTTTAAGTAAAAATTAGGTTCGGGTCAAATGTACTCAAAAGTTAAAATGAGCTTCGTTTGAACCAAGTTGTTTGGATATAAGTATTAAAATGAGCTCATGCATTAGGTTATGTGTTGCGGGATTGGTGAGCGGGGTGTGGATCCCCGCAATGTCAGGCCACACCCTGCAATGTCAGCAAGGTGGGCGTGGAACCCCTCGCCATTATGTAAGGGCCACGGAGGGCCCAACTGCTGAGAAGCTAGCGAGCGTGGGGCGGGTGTTTGCTTAATTAGTTTGTTATTTAATTAATAATTAATATACAAGATTTTCATTACCACTTCACACGTGACCCTACGTGTTTGCTTAATTAATTTGTTATTTAATTAATAATAATAATAATAATTAATACACAAGATTTTCATTACCACTGCACGCGTGACGCCTACGTGGCGCTTTTTTCTTTCATTTCTTTTTAACATTTCTCACGAGTCAGTACTACAACGGATGACCCTATATATGGTTTTATGGTGGTGGCAGATGTTGTACTTGGCCCGGCCACGAGCAACGACAACAGTAACACATTTAACAAAAAAACGAAGCATAATTTACTGTTAAGGAACAAGCAGCTTGGAAACATTAAATAGGACAGTGCTACTTAATCTCAGATCATCTGTTTTAAAGAACAAATCTTGTTAACAAAATAGCTCATTTATAATATACAAACACAAGAGACAGCTCAAAGACCTCAATGAAACACAGGTTAATATCTTGACAAAAATGATACATCTGAAAAAAGAAAAAAAAAAAAAGAGCATGTAAATACCAATGTTTAATTTGTAGACACGGTGTGAATGAATCACAGTTTAAACAGGTTCTTGACCAAGTTATCGAGGTTTAACCAACATATTAGTTTCTGCACTCGATTTCGCTCACTCGGTAATGAAAAGGCCATTAGATATTAACCAAGTTTTTTATAATTGTTTTATTTAGGTCACTCCTTAATAGAAAAAAGAATACAATATTAAAACTTGGGTGGTTTTTGAAGTTAAAAATAATTTTGAGACTTTAGTGACTTAAGTAAAACATCTTAAAACATGTTTACTAATTCTGATTTGAACATAAGATGTGTAAGTTTCTAATGAAAACTCTCTCACCTAAAGGGAAAATAACCTATTTTTGTAGGTAAAGATGATGGCATGTCCGGTGTCAACCTATTTGGCGGTTAACGTAGGATACATGTAAGCATGCCTTTAAAAAATCATTAGATTTTAGACTGCGTTATGGGAGGCGTGAAAGGGGCAAATCTCGACACGTAAGCGATGAGGTGGCAAACGGGCTTTCACCTTTCAAGCTTTCTACTCTCTAGTGTGTGTTATGGGAGAGGTGAGCGAAAGGGGCAAAATAATCATTTGGTGGAGTGAGTTGGAGACGTGCTATTGGTTTAAAAGTTAACCGAATATTAAAAAAATATAAATAAAAAAAAACATAAAGAGGGGCAGCTCCCATGAATTCAGTAACGGGAGTGGGATGGCGCCCGTGGCAGTAAGGTTGAGCCACGTGGGTTTGCCGCCCCATAACAAATAGTCTTGGACATACCCCCCATTTTAACACCAGCAAACTCTTCTAGACGCCTTTCATTCTGCTTGTTTTGCATCATAATTTGGGTTCAATTGATTCTGCATCTTGCTTTGGCTTTGTTTGAACAAACATAAATTTGTTTCATTCACAACCATAATAATAAACCATGTAGAAACCTTCCGTTTGGCATTTTCATCCAGCAGGAAGTGCAATGTGAAAGCCGATAAAGAAATCCCAGTCCCTGCAGATCAGAATTGAGAAGAAACCATAAATAACTCAAACCAAATGATTAATCTCAGAAGCAAAACCAAACGAATAATACACACATGATAGCTGCACTAAATGTCATGACGTTAATGTGTGATTTGTTTGGAAAAAACCAAAAACGAACTCAATAAGTAAGCTTCATACATTTGAATTTAAGAATTAAATTATAAAAGGTAAGTTTATTCATGAGACACAAATACAAATCTATAAAACTCAACTTGTTCGTAAATATGCAGCCTAAATGTGTACAAAAGTAGAAATAGAAGCTGGTGTGATTACCTTCAACTGTTAGGCGGGAAGAACTGAATATGGTGATTTTAGGGGGCATGATTATAGAGCTGATTCGGCAAATAAACACTTGTGATCAACACAAAAAATATATAACGTAGGGAAATGAGAAACATCATGTCTCTAGAAGCAACAAATAAATCACAAAGAACATATAACTGCTAGCATCAAATGAAACTAGTAAAACATAACTAAACTACACAGAGTACAAGCACATGAACACCGAATTTTCGAACCACTAAGCCAATAAGTTGTTTTCAAACTCAATCCCAAACATGCTCTGACATCTAGGGTAGAGGGTCCAATAATTCTTTTGGCACAAGCCTACCTATCAACTTAAGCATACTTCTACCTACTGAACCAACTGCAACTTTATCTATTAACAACGATAACGTTGAAGCATCAAGTGAGTAACTTCTTCCATCCATTTCCTTCAAAAGCATTTCTATATCATCAAAATGTTGGTTCTTAAGATATCCTTGGAGAAGCACATGGTAAGTAACATTATTTGGCGGGCAAACATTCTCTTCCATTTTAAGAAACAGGTGTTTTGCTTCCTTTAGTAAACCTTCCTTACATATGCCACCAATCATCACGGTATATGTCTGAACATCAGGTTGCAAACCTTTTAGAGTTAGGTCATGAAAAAGAGCCCTTGCAATATCAAGCTTCCCACATTTGCTTGCGCCATCAATAAGGATATTGTACACCTTAATGTCGGAACTTAGCCTGTTATCACCTGCCAAATGCATTTGTTATAGACCATTTTCTTGAAAAGCTTAAAAGCATCATCTATCATTTTGTCCTTGCACAGTATATCAATGATGGCACTATATACAATTAGGCTTGCAGCTTCTTTCATCCACGAGCCTAAGCAAACCAATGGCTATATCATTATTGCCACACTTGCAAAGCCCTTTAATCATTGTGGAGTACACAGCCACATCAGGTTCACAAAGATTCTGCTTGATGAGCTTCTTGAATTACAATCTCTCGGCCTCGAGAGTTCTGTCCTCTAGGATGAGTTCATCTAGATGTACACTATCTTAACACATGTGGTACGACAGCCCGCTTGAAGCAACCGGCTAGAACCTAGAAGTGCAAAACCGTCATTGGTGCGATACAAGTGACAACAACACTTGATTGCACTGCTCATAGAGTATTCATTTTCGCATGTTGTTTATATACCTTTTACTTATGCTTAGGGATAGAGATTTTTTTTTTCTCAAATACCCATACTCCTATCCGTATGTCTGCTACTCATACCCGTTTATTCGGTACGGGTATCGGTATCAAGATTTTAGGGTTTCGATTTTCGGTATTTACGGGTGTTGGTACGGGTATTTCAGCACTTGGTACCCATTTGGAATAGGTAGAGGTTTTTATTGGGATGTCAAAACACTCAACAAGTACGCATCATCTTAAAACGGTTCAAGGTTTCAAGCAGTACCCGTTGGTACCCGTCGAGTACCGGTTCAAGGCTTCAAGCAGTTACAGTTTGGTATTATAGTTTATTTTTGAATGTCGGTGCCATACCGGTACCTGTACCAATCTAGCGAATTTGGTACCTATCGTATACTCGTACTACTACCCAGGCCGATTCAGTTTATTTGTTACTCTACGTTCAGTGGAGATTTAAAAAAATAAACAAAAAACAACCAAAACGAGTCATGCTATAAAATTTGGTACGGTACTCGGTACCCAGTTATACTGATTTTCGGTATGAGAACAGGTATGGTACTGATCTCATCCATACTTATGCTTAGAATAATGTATAGAAGATGTGGGGCAACAACTCCATGCAACGGTGATGGCTTTGTTAGCAACCAATCGCTAGGTGATGGTGATCATTACTGGTGGTGGATGATGCTAGACTGTTTGGATCCATTATAGATGATCTAACTTCATACAAAATCAAGCCATTTACCAAACTAAAATTAGTTAAATTAGCCATTTATATAAGTAGGATATTGTGATACACCACCACGAATTTGCTAATCGGCAATCGGCATGCCTACCACACCATACAGTTCATATGAGTGCATACCACATACCTGTAAAGTTAATTCGTCTTCTAGAGCTTAATTCAGTGAGTATGATACGCCAGCATACCACCCCATGACTTACCTTATGGAAAGTCGTGAGTTCAAGTCTCGCCTGAATCAATTTGTATCGGGTTGAGCCAAGGGTTTTTTCCCAATTGTGGGTTTCCTCTTGGGTGGGTGGGCTGGCTGTGGTACGTACTGTTCTTCGAGGTCATCGCGGGTGTTCGGGCTTTTGCAGTTGAAAAAGAGTGTTAAATGGATAGTTACTAGGTGTAGCTGAATTTGAAGGTCTTTGCAAGTGTTAATCCTTTGGACATGATCAGAAAGCCTATTTAGCATGGCTTGATGGCTGTTTTATAACTACTTTTATTCCTACAAAGGAGAACCAAAGTGCATACTGAACTAACACCTTTCAAGATTAACCAACTACAAGTCTATAAGCATGACCACAATAAACACAAAATTAATAAAAAGACAAAAATCATAACTTACTATTAGTGAACAAACACATTTGGGAAAATATAAATAAAACAGTTCTACTTGACCTCAAATTATCAGTTATAAAGAACAAATTTAGTGAACATTTTTAACACACAAACACAAGAGAGAACTCAAAAAACCCTCAAGAGCTGCATGTGTTGATGCCATTCTTACAGTCTCTGGTGAGATCATTGAAAGTCTCGATCTGCTTTTTGCCCCTCAAGAAAACCTCGGTATCAACAGAAGCCCTCATGTATCCGTCAAACTCAACCGCAGCACCATTATTCAGGTTTTTCATCTCACTATACCACTCGCTAGTCTCATCCCAAAGACTATTGTATTCATCAAGAAAATGAGTGGAATACTTATCTTTCAAAGGATCAAAAAACGAAATATCAGTTTCATCGGTTGCAATATACAAATTCCTTCCGTCATCTACCTTATCTTGTAACGAAGAAAGAAGCGCTCCAGGTGAAGTATCTGCTGCAAGATTCGGCCATTGTTCTAGATTCCTTGCTTTCTCGCCCCTCACGACATGAACCGAGTCAAAATCCCAGTTCATTTTTGCGGCTATTGCTGAAACTATATCCATTAATCTTCTAGACTTCCATATCAAATGCCATGGTCTTTGAATAACCGATTCAGCTTCACCTTCACAAACTCTGTACCAGTAATTATCCGGCTCAACACTCCCAAACTTTCTCATTATCAACGTATCCTTCACGCCAGCCATCTTCATCGGGGTGACCCTGAAATCATCCACTAGCGATATACTCAACCCGTCTTTCTGATGCCATTTGTTCCAATCCGACCAGAACTGACCCTGGTCCAAAACAGATGCAGACTCCTTCAAATGCTCAAAATCAAAGTAAAATCTAAAATCTTTTCCTTCTTCGTCTAGACCCGACTTGGTATAAACAGAAGACAAGCAAATACTCAAGTCCATCACAAGCGTTCGGTTCAAGTACTGCGCTTCACCTAACGCACACATAAAACTCCATAGATAATGATCCATACTCTTGCATCTGTCACCGCCACCTTGGTACAACAAATACCTACCTTGATCAAACGACTTCTCCGACTCAACAACCGGCAGCGTATCGTTCACAACTTCACCAACCACTTGAACCGCAACGTTCTTATCATCTTCACCCATCGGCGTCTTCTCAAACCCAGCCTTCTGATGCGGCCGTCTCTTCCTCGCCTTCCCACCCGAATGATAATCCCCAATACTCACAACACTAAGCGTACAATTCGTCGACCGGGCGATCACAAAGCTCCGATAATCCTTATAAAGCGACGCCCGCTTCCCTTCCTTGGGCCTGAACCGCCACGCCATATGACACGAACTATCATTATACCCACGAACCGGCTTCCCAAACCGATAGAAATGTATGTCCTTGAACCGATCAATCGCAGCCGACATCATGAGATGAAAAACCTCCGGATCCGTACAATCCACCGCCTTATCAACCTCACCGCTACAATCCCGCTCCTCCTTCTCCTCAACCTCTCCCTCCGTACTCACCGACAGTGCCGTACCACCGACATCCGTGGCATTTATAACACTGCCGAAGAGCGTCTCGTTCGCCACCATAAAATCCTCACCGGTTTTCGCAAGGGTGCTATCGGATACGAATGTCGCATTCGAAGTGGAAGTTAAAAAGTTTGTCATCTTAGTTGAAGGATGAAACAAGGGGTCTTCAGGTTCATAAGTGGCGGCAATGATTGTGAAGACTAAAACAGCGATGACAAAAAACGTGAAAAATAGGTTTCCGATTATGGCTAATGCGTTTTGTCCTAGGTTCTCCGGTCGGAAACTACCAGACCGTGTCGGTAAGCCTCGGCCTTGCATCATTATCTTAATTTAACAAACACAATTAATTAACAGATCTGAAAATATGTAACCCTAACCTGTAAGAATAATAATTATGACTTACCTTATGATATTAAGAGTGGAATATTGATATAGACGATGTGGGTTGTTCAGATCTGCGTCTGTTTGTGCAGATGAATTTGAGCTCAGCTGCTGCTTCTTATTGTTTAGTGAGACTAGCAGTAGGTGTGCACATGGCGTAAGTTAGCAGTCATGAGGTAATTGTGCTAATCTAGTCGTCTGATTAGATCCACCGACAATGAGGAGGAATTAAGAAGTGGGTCCCACAAGGTAATCGTCGTTTCTATTGGGCCTAATTTCAGGTCAATTTTCTTATGCTTTTTATTTTATTTGTTTTAATATAATTAAAAATCTTATTTTTACTTCTTTAATTATGTCATTGGAGAGCGGATTTGGATTGCCTACTTGCATTGGAGACATGTAATATATTTGTTGTCTCGCTTGTGTATGCTCTTTGCAGGGGTCATAATGATTCGGTGAAACACGTATTTTTATCGTGTGGCTTTGCTCAAGTGGTATGACAGGCTATCTCTGTTCGGTTCTGGGTCCTTGCGATATATACTTTTCAAGTCCGGGTAGAAGTTCTTCTCGTTACTGAAGAAGGCTAAAGTTCTTTATGCTATAACGTTGATTTTGATGTGAAGGTTATGAAATAAGGTGATATCAAATATGTGACGGGGTGGTTATTTGGTTGGCTTGCTTGGTAGAGGTGATCAAGATGATCAGCTTCCTTTGGGGATGGAATAGATCGAAATTAGGTTATGTATTATGGGAGGATAGGAAGAATTTTACTTTTTAGTTCTCAAAAGGAAAAACCGATGGTGGCCAAATAATTGTAAGTGGTGGTATGCATTTATTTCAGCTAGCTTCTACCTATTGTTGTGAATGAAAAAATTGTTAGATCTTTTTAAAAAATGTCAAATTATAATTAATATAGTATATGTAAATTTAGTTTATAATTAAAATGTCAACTTTAATTTATAATGTACCACGTAAAAAAAACTAAACTGTTATTTTGTGCCATACCAAATGTGGTAGCACGATACTTTAGTAGCCAGAGGGAGAAGGATGCGAAAGAGCTCAAGCGCACAACAAGAAAGATGATGGGTTGACTATGAAACAATGTCAGTGCAAGTTTTGAAATTTTCCACAAAGTTTGATCAAGGTTTGTGTTCTCTGTCTTGATATTTTGAAAAGAGCTCAAGCTCGTGAGCGAAGAATAAAGACGATGGCTTGATTCGTGAACAACGTCGTAAGCGGTTTGAAACTTTGTCCTTGTTTTTTTGGTTGAAGTACATGTTTTGTGTATTGATATACATTGTAGCCTGTATTGATTTGTTTGTTCTTCTTTAGCTTTAATTTGACTTAGATTTGGTACTATGATACAATGAATCTGCCAATTATGATTGCTAGATTTATGAATAAGACCTTAGCTGTAAAGCATCTCCAATAGTTTGTTTTATGGTGTTTTTAGGAGATAGAGAGTATGATGTGGAAGAGAGAGCGCGTATTGTGGATGAGAGAGGATTGTTCTTGTTCAAGAACATCCAAAACCGGGTCGAATCTTGGAGTCGTGTTGACTGTGAGAAGGGTAAAATCTTTGTATTAAGGATAGTCTAACTTTGGGGTAATTTGGTCTATCTACTTGGGGGGGGCCCTACTATGAACTTAATGGCACTTTGGTCCTCTAGTTACCAAATTGGGCCACTTTAGTCATTAACAGGTCCTTTTCTTTCACTGCTGGAATTTGCCAAACAACAATAATTATATTTAATCAGAACCATATGTGTTAAATGATTATTATTCAACTATTTCTCTCCTTTTCTTGTGTTTAAAATTATTAGATTGTTTATTTCATGTCAAATTTTCATTTGTTAATTACTAAATATCGTTCTTTGTTTTTTAACCGACCCATATTGTGACCCATCCCCCTAATGGGAAATCCTGAATTCGTCACTAATGAGACCCCTCCCCTCCTACAACAACTCAATAGGCGTTAGTAGATAAGTGTATAAAATACTACTATATACAACTTAAAACTACGTTTATGAAAAAGCTAACATTAAAAACAATAATTGCCGTATTAATTGTTTATTGGATTACATCGAAACAGAAGGCAAGCGGGCAACAAGCTGCTCCGCTACCCCTTTTTGAGTCGCAAAGCCCAATCTTTTAAAAACTATATTTGCTGATCTTGGAGTCATAACATTACTATGCATGACCCGCTGAACACGAGTAAGTAGCTCCACAGCTTCAGGCGCGAGGAAACCAAAAGTGTCAAAAGCAAAAGGAATAAATACATGTTGGTTGTCAAGACACGCCTTTTCATGTTTTGCCACCTTACCTGAAGTAGCTTTTAATGCGGCTTGACCGACCGCGAAAAAAAACATTTATTTAAAAAAATGTTATATTTTTGTTAAAGGAAGCATTCTGGGTCAACTGAACATACAGATTTTTAACATGCTTGAAAGAGTTGGATGCATTTTAATTTACATGGTTCAGTTGCTGACATGCACCAAGTCTGGATTTAGAAATTACAACTATCATATTTCTTTCATTAAAATTCATCCTCAGATTTCTTTCACTATGTTGATGTTCTTATTTATTATTAATTCAAGATTGTGTTACTTTCGGGTGTGCAAATATTTGTGATGCTGATGGAGCATATCAAACTCTTAGCGCCTTAAGAATCAAGCTTTAATAATATAGGTGCTTCTTTTGTTAATATGCTTGGATGGTGGAAATTTTACGTTTTCATGTCATTTTAAAAATTAGATGTTCTTATCCTACAACTAAATCTACATGTTTCATATATTTCTTAAATAATCCGTTTCAACCCAATCTCATTATGGTTAGAACCCGTTTTAACCCAATCGAGATCGGGTCAGAACCCGCTTTTCAAACCAAAAGAAAAGTTTTTTTTACCGACCCAGTATGACCTGTTAGTTGACCCGACCCTTTTGATAACAGGCTTAATCGATACTACTAAAATTTATCAGAAGATGGTCAACGGCCTATTGACCATCAATAATAATATAGTTACCTATGGATGCCTGGATGGTTAAGACTTGGTTTTATATCAAAAATAAAAAAGAAACATTAAAAGTCAAAACAGCTTGTGTTATGTAAAAACTCCCTTAGTCAAAACGAGTGGGATGTTTGCATATACCATATTCCCATTACAATATCTCACTTTACATTCCCTATAAGGTTAGTTAAAAGTCACCTCATTTTCATGCTTCTTTGAACCATATCCTGCAACAATATCTGTGCAGTCTCCACCGTTGACCCTTCAACCTGTGCTGCAATTTCATGAACCATCTTCTCCACAACCAACGAGCTCATTCTCTTTTCAGCAGTAGACTCTCTAAGCAAGTCCAGCAACAGCCTAGCCTTGTCCCGCGCCTCGTGGGTCCCATCCACGGTTAACCTCAACAAACCTGGGATCGCACCCTCGTTAAGAATAAGCTCCCTGTACTTACTTCTCGAGCTCGTACACATTTCAAGCAGAACACTAACCGCGTGTTCCGTACTAACCAAAGATCCATCTTCAACAGTTTCTACTAACGTTAATATCCCGTCTTCAGCTTTTGTGATGGCGAGTCTTCCTTCATCAGTATTGGATAATATTCTGATCAAACCAGTAACTTTGTCAGCAAACTTGGAGTACTTTTTACACTCTTTAAGGAGGTTTATTAGCGGTAACGCAGCGGCAGAATCAAGAACTATGGCTGGTTCTTCTTTGGTGGCGGTTAGGTTATGCAGTGCCGTTACTGCATCCACCCTTCCTTGAATCGTCCCACAGCTGAGGATTTGAATCAAAAGCGGGACGGCCCCTGAACTGGCTATTGCTTGTTTGTTATTTGGTGATGCTGATAATGTTAATATTGCAGCGGTGGCTAATTCTCTCAGATTACCAGTGGTTTGAAATTTGAGTAGCTTCACTAATGGAGGTATAGCTCCACATGTCACTATTTGTTCCTTGTTTCTGTAAATTGAATTAACAAATTGTCAAATTGTAAACTTATGATCAACAAACATAAACCCTAACTTGAAATAACAAGAACCCAACTCAGATTTGATGACTTAAACATAAACCCTAACTTAAAAAAACAAAAACCCAACTCAAATTTGAAGATTTAAAGTTTAAACATAAACCCTAACTTGCAAAACCAAAAACCCAACTCAAATTTGATGATTCAAACATAAACCCTAACTCGAAACAACAAAAACCCAACTCAAATTTGATGATTTAAACATAAACCCTAACTTAAAAAATCAAAAACCCATCTCAATTTTGATGATTTAAACATAAACCCTAACTTGAAAAATCAAAAACCCGTCTCAATTTTGATGATTTAAACATAAACCCTAACTTGAAAAATCAAAAACCCGTCTCAATTTTGATCATTTAAACATAACCCTAAGTTGAAATAACAAAAACCCACCTCAATTTTGATGATTTAAGCATAAACCCTAACTCAATTTTGAAGATTTAAACATAAACCCTAACTCAATTTTGATGATTTAAGCATAAACCCAACTCAAATTTGATGATTTAAGCACAACCCCTAACTCAATTTAGTGTTTTCCCCAAACCCTAATTCCACCGGAATTTGAATCAACCACTAACCGGTCGTTTCTGGATGCAAGATTTAGTAGAGCAAGAAGCGAGACTTCACGAGCGTCATGGTGCTGTGAACAGAGCATGAGCACAAGCGGCTGAATAACGCCGGCGCCGGCGCCGGCGAATTTAACGCGAATCTTCCCGGCGGAATTGCGATTGCGAATCATGCTTCTGATCTCTCTGGCGGCCTGGATTTTAGTCGCCATGTCTCCGTTGATCAATCGATCGGATATTTCATCGATTAGCGTTTGTTTCCTCTGATTCCGTCTGTCTTCTTCTTCCCCGATTGTTTTTCCGATCATTTTCCGGTGGGTTAAGTTTTTAACACTCGGCGGCGTTATATTTCGTTATGCTTGGATTCTTCTGTTAAGTTTTTGTTTGAATGGTGTATAAATGGGCTTGTTTTATTAGACACGTGAGTTAAAATAATTGATGGTTGAATACACGTTTTGACATTTTAAAAGGCCACTAGAAGTTGTAAAGTGAATAAAACGTTAAAACATCTAGTCATTGAGTACGTTTGTTTCGTTCCAGCAGGTGTGGTCCTTAATCTTGTTAGTTGCTTGGTAAAATTTAGGATAAAATTTATGTCTTCTAAGAAGTTTCGAATGAACATTAACCATTGTAAAATCTATCGTCATGGAAGTATCTGTTCTGGATTTAAATCTAATCATATATCGATTTGGTATATGGTAATAATATAATCGATGAATGATTTAACGGATAAATTATATAGCATGAGTTAAAACTTTTCATAAACAGGAGTAACAAACATAGTTGAAGTGATCAAGGCATAGCTGTTGGTGGTCTTTTGCTTCTTGCTTGGGGGATGATTGAATGTCGTGAATTCCTCATCCTTATGTTTCCTCGATTCTTTCACTAGAACTCCAGTTTTGCAAATTCTTGTTAAGAGTACCTGTTAGTTGTATTGTGGCTTAAAGTATTATGTGGTTCCAGTTAGGATCATACTCCTTGATAGCCTTAATTTATACCAGCTGAGATACTGAAATTGAGGAAATTTAAACTCGAAAGATGTTTCAATCATAGTTGTCCTAGGGGGGAGAGAGAGAGAGATGAGTTATTTGCATTTTAATATGTATTTAATTATAAAAATAATAATTGTACGACTCACGGAATACTTCTAAAAAGCTCTAACTCTTGTCAACTCTTGCTATATAATTTACCAATTAAATCATTCGTCCATTATTACAATATACCAAATCGATATATGATTCAAAACAAGTTTGACATTTAAAAGACCATTAAAGGTAGAAAGCGAATAAAACGTTAAAAATCTACTCAACTAGTGTGTGTGTGTTTTTATTTGCAACAGTGCTTATCCTTAAAACTTGTTAGTTGTTTGGTCAAATTAAGGATAAACCGTATGTTTGCTAAGAAGTTTCGAATTAACACTTATCATTAGAAAATCCATCTCCATGAAAGAATCAGTTTTGGATCATGGAAGAATCCATTCCAAATTTTGACTAAAGTCAAACTTCCTATATTATTTATTTTGAAGACTTGACTTTGTACTTTCTAGCAAGGTTCTTGTATATTTGGTACGGGGTAATGGAATAGATGAGGGAATGGAATGGATGTGGGAATGGAATGGATCATTACCATTCCATTGTCATGTTTTGTTACCTTGCAAGAATGGAATGATTAATCCCTTTACTATTATTGTTAATATTTTTATAAGTAATAATAATAAAAAATAAATAAAAATAAAAATAAATAAAAATAAATAATATTAATAATAAAGGAATATTCATAATAACTATTTTTAGGATCCTCGCGCTATAACGAGATCGTTAAACCGTATATGCGTTGTGAATGTTTACTTATCAAATATATATATATATATATATTGATAATGTAGTAATAGTTCTAATATAATAATAGTTATATTATAATATACAAAACAATAATAATAATAATAATAATAATTATTATTATTATTATTATTATTATATAATTATAACTTTGTAATTGTAATAATGATTGTTGACTATTTTGACTTTTTCATTACTTGAAGGAATGAAAAAAAAAACGCATATACCCAAAGGAATGAAAATCCTAAAAATGGAAGGAGTTTCATTCCATTTGAAATGATCCATTCCATTCATACATGGTAACCAAACAAGTCTTTTTTCATTCCTTTGGAATGATCTATTACATTCCACCTTCCATTCCTCCACACTACCTTATTTGACAAAAATCACGTTCCCACACTATCTTAAAATCTGTGGGTATCACATACGTAGGAAACTTTACATGGTCGTGTTCTCCAAGTACCGAACTTCTTAAATGATAGCAAATCACATCGGTATGCATTAAATTTAAAGTTGTATATACAATCTTAACGATTGCATCAGTCTTCTTTTTGTTATGTGGGTTAATTCCAATTTATTTATGGGTTCATTCTATTTTCTTAATATACTCTACTAAAAAGTTTAAAATTCAATGGTTCGTGTGAATTCGGACCGATACATATGGCCCCACCAATATTTATACTTGTGCCCTCTAGTTCATAAATTTCAAATTCCCGGTTACGACGGGTGATGAGGGTAAGTAGAAGAGTAGCACCATTACGTCCCCGTTTCAATGGCGCAAGTATGCACTAAACATCACATAGCCGTGTTCTTCATAAAATTTTCTTGACATTTGAACCTAAAATTTGTAATCCCCTACTATATATATTATCGTGTATTTCTTATATATAAATCATTAATTTTTTTCATATGATAATTAAAAAATATGTCCAAATCAAAACCTTATCAAAAGGATAATCTAAGCAAATAAGAAAGTGACCCCCGGTCCACCCCATTTAAAAACAGCACAAAGACTCTTTCCTTGCTGCAAAAAAACATTTTTTGCATTTTAAACAATGATTTAGTCAAAACCCACTATCACTACATAAGTTTCACAAAAGATATAAATCAAATACTGGCTTATTGTAAATTTGTAACACACAAAAATAGACAAATATTTGAAGTTCAGGATGTAACAAGGAATTGAACATGTGATAACAAGACCATCTAAACAACAATAGCCATACCCAGTAAAAATCTCACGAATAGCAAGAGTATTACTCTATTAATAAGGTCCGCAAAGTGTGGGATGCATGCAAATCATACCCTTGTTTCAAATGACAGAGAGATTGCTTCCAAAAAAACCTTCAGCTCTAAATAACAAGACCAAATAGCTATATCAAATTTAGATTTTGCTTCATACCTAGAAGCAAACCACTTAGCCAAAACAATTTTTTATTTTAAAAGCCCAAATAAAATAATTTTGTAACTAAAACAATCATGAATGCTGCTTTTGCTTATACCAAATACCCAAGTACCAATTACAACAGCTCAAGTACATTCTCTCTTGCTATCAAAAATCACTTTACAGTTAACACCAAAATAACAAAACCCTCTAAAAGCCAGCCCAATACTTATACCACCTATAAAATCTCAATTTTCAAACAAAAAACAAAAAGTCAAAAGAGACAAGAAAGAATCAAGACAGTCAACTCTCATGGCGGTTCTAACACGAATAAGCAGGCTTACACAAACTCTCGAGGGGAGAAAACAAGCTCAACTAACTTGAAAACGGGCTCCTATGAAACGCTTTACACTCAACTCCAACATTTTTCTATCTTTATCATGATTTCTCTACCATTTTCTAAATCTGATTTTCAAAACTAAACGACTGGATTGTTTTTTCAGTAGTTGTTAGGCCAGTTGATTTGAGGCTGCTGAGGCGGCTGCTGATAGACTGTAGATGTGGGTCCCACCATGTCAACACCGCCCGCCATTGTCTGCGGTTGATGGAGAAGTGGGTGTACGGGTGTGGTGGTGACTGGTTGATACATACCAGCAAAAATTGTGTGCGGAGATTGTGTCGGTGCGTATGCAACTTGACCGCCTTGAGGTAGATTATAAAAAGAACTTGCCTGCAAATGATTTAGTCACATAAACAATATATGAATACAATATTACAGCGTATTAGATGTTTGGCAGCCGGATGCATACCGCCAGGTGGTGTTTGTTGAGGGAACGCACCGTTACTCAAAAACTGAGGAATGCCTTGAGGTAGATTATAAAAAGAACTTGCCTGCAAATGATTTAGTCACATAAACAATATATGAATACAATATTACAGCGTATTAGATGTTTAAATCAATAGTTAAATTACCTGTTGTCCTGTTACATAAACATTACTTTCCTTAAACTGAGACGCACCAATGTCATCATTAGAAGTTGAATTGCCAGCTGTCACAGGCTTGTATTGCTGAAGTGGATATTTGGCAGCCGGATGCATACCGCCAGGTGGTGTTTGTTGAGGGAACGCACCGTTACTCAAAAACTGAGGAATGCCATGTGGAGGAATGTAAAATGGAGGATAATACGTGGCGTATGGGATATAATTTGGAGGGTAATGTGGTAAATGTAATCCAGTCGGCTGCCTGAACATAGGCAGTGGTTGCTGAGGCAGCATTACCCCGCCTGCTTGTGAGGCTAATGGTGTGGGACCCGCACCAACCTGCTGTTATAACTCATTAAATCAATATCATTAAACCACAATTGTAAATTGTAAAAGTACATGTATATTAAGAGAAAAAAATGCAAACCTCCTGAGAGGACTGAGAAGTCGGTTGAGAATGAGATAAAACCGGGACGTTTCCGTTGTACTTGGGTGTGTGAAAGTATCCTAATGGGTCAAACGGCTGCGGAACCTGTATTTAACAATAATATACAAAAAGATTCACATAAATAGTTCGAACGATTCTTGGAAATAAAAAGATCAAATACTTACAACAAAGGTTGCGACACTAGAAGCATCACGAGGCTGAGACTCGTTGCTTTCAAAAGGTGCCAGCTGGCTGCCAATGATTGGTGGGATGAAGCTATTAGCCACTGGATATTGATGACCTGGCACTGGGAGAGAAGTCTCTTGCTTGGATTCGGTGTGATCAGAAACCACGTCAGATGACACTTCGTCAGCAGTTGGCAACACATCTTGATTCCTATTGACATGTTCAGTGATCTCCTCAGAAGCCTCGGAAACAGATGAGCTCTTGTCATTCATCGGCTTCAGCTCGGGCCCAGGCCCAGGCTCAATCAAGGTGTTTGAACTGAGCCCAAAAGAAGCATCAAAGCTTCCAAAGCAGAACCCTAGTTTATCAGCTTCAGGAACATGTAGGTGGTTTGGAATAATAACCTGTTGACCATCTGGAACCTGTGATTCCTTTGACTCGGGAATAACAGCATCCATCTTTGATGAAGAATGAGTTTCAACTTCAACTAGAACGGAAATGGGAACAGGGTTTGTTGGCTTTGGTTTCCATTCCTTACCAGAACCGGCTGTAATAAAAAAAACAAAAAAAACACATAAAATATCAGACAGATTTCATGTTAAGTTCATTAGACAAGACTGATGAGTCAAATGATTTAATACCCTTGTGAGACACGATCGCTTGTTGTGACCTGTTATTGTAACTTGAAAGTGGCCTTTTATTCTCAACCAAGGTCTCGTTGACTTTTTCAAGAGAAGGTTGTTGACTTTCGGGAAGAACAGGGTCAACAGACAAATCTCCCAAAGCAGCAGTCAAGAGTTTGACTTCAGATTCCTTATTATCAGCAACTATGGAAGAGCTGAAAATAATCAAAGAAAAATTGTAACTTGTGAGGATTTAAGCCTTATACAATGAAATGAAAAGATTATATTGTAAATAAATAAACACCTTGCAACCGCTTTATTCTTCTTATTATCACGAGGTGCAGGCAGAATTACACCATCAACTGCACCTTGATTTATTTCATTTTCTTTTCCAGATAAAGCCTTCCTGCTACTGCCTGCATCTAGGTTTTCAAAAATCGAATTGTTAGCTCATTATGAAACCAATCCTTGATTTACATGTAATAACTGTCTTAAATCATAAACCAATCTTTAACTGATATTCCAAAACTCTAAATCTAATTCTCGAAGTCGCAAAACAATAACTTTCAAAACACACATCCAAACACTCATTCACTGACTTTAGAGTTAAACGAAGAATAATAAGTGTCATCAATACAACAAACGAAGCATGTAATTACATCCAACTTGTAAATTACCATGAACACTGTGGCGAGCCGGGTAGCTACTGTTACCCCTACCGCCCCTGTTTCCCCGACCCTGCATCCCCGGTTTCCACTTCGGCTCCGCAGACTCCTTAACAAGATTCTGCAGAAACAAACAAACATACAATAACTTAATCACCTCAATTAAAAAGCTTAAAACTTTTTACAGTAATCGAATTCAAGGAGTCATTCTTCTTACCTCTTTCTTTCGGTTTCCCTTCCTCCTCACCTCATGAAAAGGATCTGCATAATAACAAAGTAAAGCCCTTCAATTTCCTTAACATTTTAAACCCATATAAATAAACCCAAATTAAAAAAAAAAAAAAAAAAAAACCTAACCCTAACAAACAAAATGACAGGTGAAAACCCAGATCAAAAAGACGGATCTTGAAAGAAAAAGAATGGGCTACCTTGAGAAAGAAGCTTCTGGGCAGTCTCATTTGGATCCATGTTACAATCTTTGAGCATTGTGTATATCTCATCTTCACTGTGATTACCCGTGATCTCCTTAATATTTTGAATCGTCTTTCTAAGGGTGTTTGGGATTGAAAGCTTAACTCCAGTATTATTATTGTTGTTATTCATTGTGTTTGACACAAACAATGGAGATTATTATTGCGGAATTGATGTGGGTTTGAATCAAGAACTTGTGTTGTGTATAGATTGAGGATGAATTGATAATAAAAGATTGATTGATTAAATGGGTGAATGAAGAAGATGAAAGAAAGACTTTGGTTTGGTTAAGGGTTTTTGAATTGAATTGATCTGATTTTGTGTTTGGAGGGAGAGAGAGAGAGATGTGTTTCTTTAGGTTGTGTGTTTTGATCCTTTTAATTTTAGTTATTACACTATAGTCCTTTGAATATCGTCGAATACATCACGGTGTCATCTCATTCGGTTTTATTTTTCACCGTTCTAATTTATTTTTAGAATACAAAAAATTAATTATTTTTAAATCAAATTAATGTGAAGCGATACGTAAAAACAAAAATAAATGATCAATAAATGTAAAAACTAAATAAGGATAAAATTACAATAAAAATATAACTAATCATTTAAATGGTTCAACTATCTAGTTAAAAATAATTAATAAGTTAAACACGTATTAAAAATAATTATTTAAAAAGTTAGAGCATTAAACGTAGTAATGAATCGGATCCGCTATGTGAAACTATATTTTAGAGTGAGCTTTTTTTTTTAATTTGGATGGATGAAGAAGAGTTAAGAGAACATAAATATGTGAAAATATTGAGAGTGATGTATATATGTAAGATTGATGGATTATTTTTAAAATAAAATAGCAGGCCACTCCACAATCCCATCCATAAAAAACCGGTGACTGATTACTGATTCGTGTGGAAAAAAAAACCTAGACGGAGAGGGGGGGTTCCCATTTTATCACAGTTTGCATTGACTTTTTCCTGGCTTCGGTCAATGTGGCCTAATGTATATGGTGCAACTATCTTATGTAATTACCATTGTTTTTATTTACTTAATCATGCCATGGTAAATCTTTACGAGCTATAGATGTTCACTTTTCTTTCCTTAAATACAAAATAACCCTTATAGATTTGCTTGAACTTAATAACTCTATACTTTATAAATTTATTTAACCAAAACCTATACTTTATATACTTAATTGACTTTATCATTACACATACTTTACAAATATATTTAATTATTATTATTATTATTAATTCATAACTGCTTGAATAGTTCGTCCCATTTTGTCCTAAACAGCACGATATCATCTTATTTGGTCTTAGTTTTCACCGTTTCAATTTATTTTTAGAATATAAAAAATTAATTATTTTTAAATTAAATTAATGTGAATCGATACGTAAAAACAAAAATAAATGATCAATAAATGTAAAAACCGAATAACGATAAATTTACAATAAAAATGTAACTAATTATTTATCGGTTCAACTACCTAGTTAAAAATAATTAATTAATAAGTTAAACGCGTTAAAAATAATTAATCTAAAAAGTTAGAGCATTAAACATAGTAATAAATCAGATCCATTACGTGAAAGTATATTTTAGAGTTTTTTTTTATTTTATTTGTTTGGGTGAGAGCTGAGAGAGTATAAATATGTGAAAGTATTAAGAGAATTAAATATAAATATCAACAAAAGAAAAGAAAAACTCGATTTCGCATGTGAAAAAATAGTCTTGGCATCATTTTTTTTATTTTGAGCTTTTATATATAAATACATGTAGAAAACATTCCAATTTAAAAAAAAAATAGTTTTGTAAAACCATTTTTTTAACTTATTTATAAAATGTTTATTAAAACGTCTCCTACATGTGTTTATATGTAAAGCTCTAAAAAAAGATTATGTAAAAATTATTTTTTTTTTTTTGTATCACGTGTCCTCTAATTTCATGTTCATATTTAGACGTTTCAAATAAACGTCTTGTTTTTAAGCATTTCCCCTTATAAGACATTTGTGTAGACGCTTTCTATGTAAAAGTGTCACGTGTCACCGAAATAAGTGGTTAATTGATGGGTTCGGCTGTCAGATAAAGCGTTTAAAGTACATACACTTTCTTTAGACAATGTCAAATTCTGAAGTCTTCATTTTTCATGAAGTATATAACTTTTAAACATTAAACATTATGTTTTTTTTTGGTAATTAGTTGTACAACCATGATATGTTAGATGAGTTTCCCCAAAGCTTTAGCATACAATGTTAAGTAAATCGAAACAATATCTAAGTAATTAGAATGAATAATATACAAAATTAAAATAGAAACCACCAAAGTATCAAACCAATATCGTAAAATGGGCCATGGCCCATGGGCTACAAACTAAGAAATGTACAACTAATCTACACAATAACAAACTAAGAAACGGCCAAAATTGGCTCATTTGATCAAACCAATTTTTTACTACCCTCCAAACTAAAAAAACACTAAAAATGATCATTTTTTAAATGGTATGATCCACCGTAATAGAACTGACACTTGGCAGATCTTTTTACACCCTTTCATTTTTAAACCAATCACGTCCTGACACGTATACACTTAAATGGTTGGGCCCGACCATTTTTAAAAAAACTAATAGATATGAAGGCCCGACGGAATAGATCCGTTGGTCGACCGTTTAAAGGTTTTTAAACCGTCGGACCGACTGTTTAATAAACTGTCGGTTCCAAAACTAAGCGATCGGTTTATTTAAAAAATGGTCGGGCTCGACCGATTACGTGTATAGATTTGTTTAGTTAAAAAAAATAGAATGGTGTCAAAAAGATCTGTTCCTACCATTTAGAAAATGGTATTATTTTTTTTTTTTAGTGTTTTCTAGTTTGGGGGGCTAGTTAAAGAATTGGTTTGGTCAATTTTCCATAAATATATGTAAATAAAGTACAAGGGTTGTTTTGTAATGTTAACGGAAACAACATAAGTTTAGCCGACAAGTTGGAGTTGTTCCAAAGTAGTACTTTAATTAAGGCGCCGGTAACAACTAATAAGTAATAAGCTCCCACTCCTATACAAACACAATACTAGATCTATCCTTCCTTTTTCGTCGAAACTATTATCGCACTGGAGATGGCTGTTGCCACATTGAGATTATGTCTAATGATTATCGTTGTTCGTTCGATGCTATTAAGGGAGGTTTTCGGGATTAGATTTGTGATCGACAAAGAAGAGTGTCTGTCACACAACGTTGAATACGAAGGCGACATGGTTCATGTGTCGTTCGTTGTTATTAAGGCCGAAACTATGTGGCATTTCACCGAAGACGCTGTTGATCTTCTCGTAATTTTCTTAATTATTTATTCTCTGCGGATATTATATCATCTTATATGTATTTCCTTTGATTGATGTGATGATGCCTGATGATCGTGTTACCGTATATATGTTTTCGTAATTTTAATAAATTTGATTTCATAATTTGTTTGGCCGATAGAACGAAATGGATTTTAGAATTCGTTATTTTGTGTGATCATGCTTGGTTTGTATATTTGTCTAAAGAGTTGGAATATATATTATGACAAATAATAGAATTGTCCTTTATTAGAATCCTTTTGTACTTTATTCTTTGTTTTATATATTTTATATATGTTCATTACTACTACTACTACTACTTGTAATTGTATGTAAACTAAATTTTTATTAATTTCTTATTCATGTAACCTTTTAAAAATTTAAATTGCACAATTTATTGAGAAAATGCAGGACTGGATTCTATTTGATTTAGAAGTATTTTGATAAAAATATTCCTTCAATAGGCGACGGACTCTTGAACTTTGTAAAGGAATTTGAAGGAATGGATTCTAGTTCCAACAAATTCTGCAAACCGAACACGGCTTAAAGCTGACTTTTGAGATATGTGAAGTTAATATAATAAAACTGATTTTAGTAGATTATGTAAAATCTAAAATTAGCTAACCATCTCTAACTCTCATCAAGTATTTGTATAATTATCATATACAAATTTACTTCAGTCTGTTTTGAAGCTGAGAATTTTTTTTGACTTTTAAAAGTCAACAGTGGATTTTTTAGTTAATGGGCTTGAAAATTCTAAAGTATTGTGCTTAACAATTCCAGATAAAAGGCCCGGAAGACGAGCATATACACGAGACACATGACAAAACTAGTGAGAGATATGAATTTTCGGCTCACAAAAAAGGTGTATATCATTTTTGTTTTACAAACAAATCTCCATATCATGAAACCGTAGACTTTGATGTTCAAGTTGCCCATTTTGCATACCATGATCAGCACGCCAAGGATGGTAAGCGTATACTTTAAGTGATTAGTTAATCGGTTTTGTATACTTATTTTGTTACCGTTTGACCTGTGGATTAATAACCATTTGTAGAGCATTTCAACCCGTTATTTGAACAAATATCAAGATTAGAGGAAGCTCTTTACAACATTCAGTTTGAGCAGCATTGGTTAGAGGCGGAAACCGATCGACAGGCAGTAGGTATAATCATAACCCAGCACTTTCTTCCTTTTGACTTTTGAGGTCAAATATTTTCCAGCACTTAGTTCGTACAAATTTAATGTTTATATTTATACTAAGGGTTATAAAAATGAAACACGGATGAAAGTGTTGTCGATGATTGGAAGCATTTGTGTCAGTTATGAAATTTTGAGTCATGGCTTGTTTGACTTCTTTGACTTTTGTATCAAAGCTTGTTAGTTACATACCATATTATAAACACGAATTCTATCTCGAGCTCGTAATTACTTTATGCAGTTTCTGTACCAATCATAAACTCAATGTAGTGACAAAAGGTTCTTTGATGGTTTATAAACTTTACATCATTTATGAAGCTATGAACCATAGTTGTTTTGACTTCAAAAGTCAACTTTTTGTGTCTGACTTGCTGATTTGTATTTTTGAGTGCAGTAAATGAAGGAATGAGTAAGAGAGCAGTTCACAAGGCAATAATTGAATCTTTAGCACTGGTAGGTGCCAGTATAGTTCAGGTTTATCTTCTTCAACGTTTGTTTGAGCGCAAGCTCGGGACTTCAAGAGTTTAATATGATCCCGTGCCTCGTATCTCACCATACGTCTTTGTATAAGCTGAAAGTTATTTAACACTTTTTCAATTTTTACCTCGTAGTGATTTGTATTGTCTAACCCATTTAATAATTGTTATGTTTTATTTAAACCTATTCAGCCTGTTTAACATGTTTGTAATTAGAATAAAAGAAGTATTTTACAAGGATCGCTGTTTAAATGCATGGATCATGTTCGGTTCATCAATTCAGTCTGCCAACCTGGCACAATTTTAAACCAAAAATGAAAGATATTAGGTGACGAGTAAAAATAAATAAAAAAAAAACATTTTTTTAAGAAGGAAAGGGTGAACAAAGGCAATCACAAGCATATAGTTGTTCAACTGTTCAAGGTTTACATTATCATCATAAAAATCAAAGCAGAATGAACACCGGCCCGACAAGATACAAGGAGTCTCTCATCACTTTTATGCCATGCAGCAGAACCATTTTTTCTGCAAAACAAAAACACAATTAAAAAAAACAATTTAACAAATTTTTGAAAACCAACAGTTGAATGAGTCAAGTCAGGTTATGTTTTATCTGTCAACCAGGTACAATGATAAAAAAAATTAGTAAAAAAATGAAGCAAAAAACTATAACTTTTGTAATTATATTTGACACACGATTTTTCATGGCTTCACACGAACACGACACGTAGCCATGTTTAACCTAAACGCATTATTTCATTTACAACCAAACTCGACCCAATCATTTGGTCACCTCTAATATAACATCTACATTTTTAGGGCAGGTTCTCGAACCCATAACCACTAATTTGTAATGAGCCTCCCGATATATGGGAGACTCATTACTTCAATTGTGATAATAAAAAATCATTTCATTTTTTTTTTTATTTTTTAGTTGAAATTTTCAGCAGTCGTCTGTTTTGATAAGAAAGCGCTTTTAGTTCAGTTCGGTAGAACGTGGGTCTCCAAAACCCGATGTTGTAGGTTCAAATCCTACAGAGCGTGCACAGTTTGTTTACGCCTTAGGCACATCTCTCTTTCTTAGTTTCACGCTGGCCTAATGAATTTAATATGAATAAATATCAGTCTTTTAGTAAGTGTGCATAAGCAGCTGTTTAGTGTATAAGCAATTCTTTAGTGGTCGTATCGGTAAAAAACACAAACACGATATGAGTTTTTTTAATAAGTTCGTATTCTAAGCAAGTCAACACAATGCATAACGGGCTTACAGATTGAGGCTTCCCAAGAGTAGCTGTCCCGGACTTATCATATGTAGAGTCGGTTTTAGGTGGCGAGTCTGATGTGCCACCTGCTTTTTTCTCATTCCTAGCCTTGTTGAAAATAACAGTAAATCCCTCGGCTGATGCTGGGTCGTTCACATCCCAGTCACCAAACTTTGGCAACGGTGGACCTTTTTCCTGTAAATATTTAACCTTTAATTAGCTTTCATTCATTTACAAATGTGGTATAAAATAGCATACCAAGAAAAAGTGGAGCTTGCCAAGTTTTATACTATTTGTAAATGTGTAGCACGTTCATCCAAACATTCAGAGATGCTTACATATTAGGGGTTTTAATTCAAAGATTAATGCAAACTAATAACAATGGCTATACACCATAATACCAAATTATATAGATGTTCTACTCGTTTATGTTTGCTTGTTTTTCCCCATGATCTACACAAAATTATCTTTCTGGTTTTGATATGTACAAAGCATCATGTATCGTAACTACAAGTTTATATAACACATTCAATACGTCAAAGTCATGAGTAACAAGTGGAGCCAATTCGGGGTGCAAACGCACCGAGCCGCTCGCAAGCTACTCGAGATCAAATTGATATCAAAAAACCTGAAACAAGCCGAGCGTTATCAAGCCACAGCCGAGCCCAAGCCTCAAACAAAGCCTGTTTAGTTATCGAGCCCGCTCAAGCCTTGTATTGGAAGATCATTTAGGCTCATCGAGCCTTAATGAGCCTTGTGTATTTTTAAGCTTTAACTCTTTTGGACTTCTATATACTAGCTTTACCAGGGGTGCAAATGAGCCGAGCCGGCTCGTGAGCTACTCGAGATCGGCTCACTAAAAGCTCGAATAGATCCAAACTTAAACGATTCTCGAGCCTTAAAATAAGCTTGCTAAATAAACGAGCTTGAGCCTGAGCCCGAGCTTCATTTATCAAGCTCAAGTTGGTTAAACGAGCAAGCCTGAACGAGCCTAATCGCCTATTACTTATATAACTTTATTTAATGTATTAAGTATATATGCTGGATAACAAAAGGCACACAACTGATTTTGTGTATTAGAGAGGATCAAACCACCACACCTTACAACGACACTTGAACTACCTATATACTAAATACTAACCAGCTCGTAACCTGCAGAAACCTGCCCTTACAACTCGCACAGCTTGGAACCTCATCTTCCTAGAAATGCTAACTGAGTTTATCTTATCTAATAAAACAACTTGACACACCAGTTGCTTATCTTACCTATTACAAAAATTACCCAAGTTTAAAGCTTTAACAGCAGTAAAATAGCAAGGGTTGCAGCTGACCCATTTCATAGCCTGTGAACATAACGATTAAAACTAACAATACATTTATATAATAATAATTAAATAAAAAATTACGATAAAAATAACTAAATTAAAAAAATATATAAATGTATATAAATTCGATTGATAAATAAAAACGAGCGAAGCCTAAGCCTAGCTCGAGCCCCCCTACGTCAAAACAAGTCGAGTTTGAGCCGAGTCGAGTTCCGGCTCAGCTTGTTTGCACTCTAAATTTCATACTGCAGAACTAAGCTCGAGCCAAGCTTTGGCTTGTTTAAGGTACCACACACGAGCTTAAGCTGAGCTTAGGCTCCTTTAAGGTTTTTCTCAAATTAGCTAGAGCCGAGCCGATCTCCAGCTTCAAATTCTGTATACGAGCAGAGCTCAATCCCAAATATATAGGCTCGAATCAAATCGAACCGAGTTCGAGCTTCAAGAAAGCTTAGCGAGCTGAGCTCGAGTAGTGTAAGTCTCGGGCTCGGATCGTTTGCATCCCTAGAGCCAATGGGTAAGACATGTTTTGGTTTCATTAGGTTTTTGTGTCTAGAAATCCTTTTGCAAAGCCTTAATTTACCACCTACATTGTTGAAATGAAGAGGTGATGACACAGCATGGTCCGCGATGGTGATCATCACATGTGATGACAAATACGACATGACATTTCTATTCTCTAATAATTTCAATCTTTCCACATTTTCCTTGTGGGGCTTCTAAAAACTGTACCAGGTCCCTTCTTATTAATATTCCAAAACTGTGTCCCCTCCTAACCCAAAACGAATATGGATTATTGTTGCGAATGTAGACAACTCTAGCACTTTATTGAAGAAACAATTATTGGTCATACACGCATACATAATATGAGAGAATATATTTATTACGTGTCCAAAAATGAACCAGTTTCGTTAAGATAATATACAATTAGTAAATAAGAAAAAGGTTGTACCTATATCATATCTTATACTCTTTGCAAGGCCAAAAAGGAGTCACACAATCATATATTCATACCCTAACAAAAGATAATCATGCTTCATAATAATAAATTTGACTTTTTTATGTCAAACTAACAGTTACCATATGTGCAAATTTAAGAACTTCATTTGCAAAACTAATACCGAAGTTCTGCATAGAGGCGCACAAACCAGTTCCAACGTAAAAACCCGTTCAGGTTGGTCAACAAAAAGTCAAAACCAGGTTGAGCACAAATTGGTTTCCTGACCGGTACAGTTTCACTGGTTTGGAACCGGTTTCGATGGAGAGGATTACAAGCTGGTTTCAACTGGGTCCAAAGCAGTTTCAAATAGATACGGTAACCGGTTTCGGTTCTGGTTGCCAGTTCAGTTCAGAAACCGGTTTTTTTGAGCACCTCTAGTTCTGCATAGAGGTGCACAAACCGGTCTAAAACCCGAAACTGGAAACCGGCTCAGTCTGGTCAGCAAAAAAGTCAAAAATGGTTTATGGTGGATTTGAGTTTGGGTTGAGACCGGTTTGTTGAACATAATCGGTCCGGATCGGTCCTGATGTGAAATATCGGTCAAAATATCGGTACCGATAATATCGGCAATATTGACCAGTATTTCACCGATATATCACCGATATTGACCGATATCAGTGTTTTAAGTCTTAATTTTCAACTTTTAGTGTTTCATGTTGGTGTTTTGAGTCTTAATCTTGCTACAATTGTTAGTGTCGCAAAAGGTTAATTTGTTAATAGTAGGAGAATATACTGAATTGTTGTGATAAAGTGATATATATATATATATATAAATTCTACATAATATTAAAATTACCGATACCCCACGATATCTCACTGACCAATATCCGATATTTTTCCACAATAACTGCTTAGGTTGTGCATAAAGGATGGTGAATCCACAAGTAAGAAATAGAAAAGTGAAAACTGATAAATAAAGTCAAAGTGTGAGTGATTAGTACTAATACTAGCAGAATCCATAGATAAGATGACTATGATGATTGAATTGAATTCAATTGACTAACTAACTCATTGACCTAACGGAATCCAACACCAGTTTAATCAACAATCATCTTCTTCTTCTTCTTCCAAATTACACAGAGTCAACAAGCAGATAAACACAAGGAATCTAAACACAAAGCAGAAGATGCAATTAATAACATGAAATTGAAAACATACCGCCATGATTATGATTATGATTATGATTAGAGAAGTTGGGGGGTTTGATTTGATTTGGTTGAAAGTAATAAAGGTTTTGTTTTGGGGGAATTTTGATTTTGATTCTGAAGAAGAAATGAAATGAAGAAGGCAATAGTAATAATACCTAACTTCTATACATACACAGCTGGCAATTTGTGGGTCAGGTCATATTCCTATGCTTACGTCACCAAGCCCAAGTAAACGCCCTTCTTTTTGTTTATGCCAACTGCATTTTGACTTTTTTGTTTCTTTTTCAGATATTCCTTATATTTTACACAACACTAGCTAGCTAGGAAATAAATATAAGCCAAATTATACGCTACTCCGAGGACAGCAACATCACAGTGATGGATCCAGGATTTTTTGTCAATCATGTCTCAGTTTTTTCGGTTTACAAAATTTTCGGGTCAGGTCGAGTCGAGATGAGGAACATAATAAAACACGGAAATATGGTGTCATTAGAAACGAGCAAATAGAAAGAATCTAGATTATAAACTAGATAGAACATAGACTTTTAATTCATTTTTACTCATACCCGGAAAACACAAACGTAAGCTTAAATATATATAATCTTACATACATGACCAAAACATGAAAAACTAGCTCTAACATAAATAAATGATTAATTATAATATACATAAACAAGATAAATAATAAAAGAATATGCAAAACCCGCATTGCAATTATATATGTTGCATGATGATAATGGCTAGGGGTAGTAATCTTGACCCAAACCATTCCAAATAGGTCAATTTAGGTTGTTTTAAAATATAAATGGGTTGGTTTGGGTCAGAAATTTTAACTAAGTGGGTCAATATGGGTCATTTAAAATTTCATCTTGTAATTTTCGGGTCAAATTGGGTCGCCATATTCAAAGAAATGGGTCGATGTGGGTTAGTGTCCTAAGGAAATGTGACATGTTTCGGATCAAAATGGGTTTCCGCACGAGACAGGTTTCGGCACGAAACGAGTTTGAGATTGAACGGGTTCGGTTCAAGTTTCAAGCCAACACGAGTTTTCACACAGGACGGATTGGGTTTTGTTTTCTTTTTGGTCGATTCCGAACTCGTTTTTGGTTTTCAGTTTCGTTTTTGTCCGTTTTTTAGTTTTGTTTTTGTTCGATTTTTTGATTTCGATTGATTTTGTTCGGTTTTGGCTTTTTGTTTCATTTCCGTCGACTTTTCAGTTTCGGTTCGATTTTATGGTGGGATTTTTTTTAAAATGGAACGAGGACAACGAAAGAAACGTTTTTGTTTTTTTTACTTTTTTGTTTTTGATTTATATTTTGAGTTATAATTTTTTTTTTATTATTTTTGAATATTTTTTGAGGGGTTTTTGTTCTTAATAGGAAACACCTTAGAAAAAAATTCAAAAAAAATAGTAAAAAAATCATAACTCAAAATATAAATAAAAAATCTAAAATACTAAAATGTTTCCGCCGATATTCTCGTAAAAAAAAAAGCGAAATCCGTTTTGACTCGTTCCGACCCTAACTCATTCTGACCCAAACCAAAAATAACCCTTTTTTTAGTTGACCCATTATGACCCTAACCCATTCTGACCGAAACCCATTTCAACCCATGACTCGTTCAACCCAACCCAACCCCATTTGCCACCTCTAATAATGGCTACATGGGAGAAACTAATGAAACGCACAAATACCCTAACTAAATAACTAATATTGACTTAGGATATGAAAAAAATAAAAAAAATAATAAAAACAACAAAAATAGAGAACGGTGAGACTTAAACCTACAACCTCTCAAAGGTAAAACAATGGATTTTCCACTAGACCGATTCAACCTTAATGTTATGGGTTTCAAGTATTAATTTTTATGGAGTCCTTACAAAATTTAATACACCGTCTCTAAGTAATTTTTAAAAAACATTTCTGTCTCGAGACCCAGACCCGACCTATGTGGGTCCACCCCTGGCCAACGACCAACGTGATGGTATACATAATACACTTGTATGTATGTATACGATTGTTTCAAATAATATAGGTCCGTTTATATATAACTAGATTTTATCCCCTGTATTACGGAGGTTATTTTACATTATTCGTTTTTAATATTTATATATGTATATTTGGATTTTAATTTTATTTATTGTAAGAAAGTTAATAATTAATATACTTGATGTTTGATGATAAAATGGTTTCACAAATAAATGATATGTTATAATCCGGTTTAAAAACTATCTGGGTTTGGTGATACACATTACTCGTTTATTTTCTTTATTATAAAATTGTTTCTTAATTATAAATAATATATTTTTTAAATAAAATAGGATATTAATTTTTAGTATATCCCTATTTTATAGGATTTTCATATCAAATATTTGATGAGATTAATTTTTAATATAGTGAGATGTTATAGCCCGTTTAAGAGCTATATGGGTTTGGTGAGACCTTTACCTGTGAATCAGGGTCAAATGCATAGGAAACCTTTATTTACAAATAAAGCAATCTGATGGCTTGAAAGATTGGTTGTTTTACATTTTTCGTCTCTTAATATTTATTTTTTGGATTTTAATTTTATTTATTATAAGAAAGTTAATAATATACTTAGGGTTTGATAATAAAAGGGTTTCATAAATAAATGATACACTATAACTCATTTAAAAGCTATATGGATTTTGTGACCCATAACCCACTTTTTTTTTACTTTAAAATTTTTTATTAATTATAAATAATATCTTTTTCTTTTTAAATTGGATCTTAAATTTTAGTATATCCCTATTTTATTGGATTTTCATATCAAATAATTGGTAAGATTAATTTTTAATTTAATGAGATGTTATAACCCGTTTAAGAGCTATCTGGTTTTGGTAAGACCAATACCCATGAATTTTGGTTAAATCAATGAGAGACCTCTATTTAAAAATCAAGCAATCTGGTGGCTTCCATAAAAAGAGGGAGCGACCACATCGCGACACATAGGATTTTAGGGTTTCGTTTACATATATTATTATATAGATATGGCTGATGAATTGATATCATGGCTATCGTGTATTGCATATGTTCTAGAGTAACGAAAACCTCGTTTATTTTATTTGTTCACTATATTAAAATTTAGTTATTATTCAAGTTTAATAAAATCTTTAAAAACCCTTGTATTTTATCGGTTGAATAGACATATATATTACATGGGTTGACTAAAAAGAAAAATTTAAACATAATGTAATTTGTTAACTTAACAACAACAATAACAAAAAAAACCCATTTTTACATTTGTTAACGCATACGATTGGTAATATGTGTTTTTATAAATGCACTTTGGCGTGACATTAAATATTTAAAAACATTAGAAATCAATCATAAAAAAACAATTATTATCATTATTTTCTTTTTTTAATATTTTAAATAACATAATTTTTAATTTGATGATAGAGGATACTTAAATAGAAGCTTTTAACTAAATAAAAATAAAAATAAAAATAAAAATAAAAATAAAAGTATATTTAGAAAACTCTTAATTAATTTCATATTAAATTTATATGGTTATTGATATAATAATTATCCATAATCAAATAATAACTATTCATAATTAAAAAGTAAATATCTACCAATATAATTATTTTGATTGTCTTTATTATTAGTAACTAGCTTTAGAACCCGTGTGATGCACGGGAAGCTCAAAAGAAAATACAATTAAACTATAGAAGTTAAATGATTAAATTAAAAAAACCTACATGTTATCAAATTAAATAGTTTAATAAGTTTAAATTATATTTTTAATGTAATATTCATACGATTATGTGGTGCATTTTCAAGCAATTTCTTCATAATTACGAAAAAGATGCATCCAATGATTTTATAACTTGTAATTATATTTTTTTAATGAAATAGCAAATTATAACAAAAGATGATAAGATGGTTCATTATAATGACATAAAAAGAGAACATTATATATAAAATTAGCATGACTAAAATACGTCGTTGTATTACGAAAGAGAATGATGAAAACTCCATGGATCCATGGAGGTTGAATGAATACATGAGAATAAAGTTGCTATTCATTCATAATTTTCTTCTTGTTTTGATTTTCTTAGACCTATAAATATCATTAATTAATTTTTATCACATTCATCTTTTATACCGAAAAGTATTTATAAATTGATTTAATAAAAAAAGGTAAATATGATTAAATTAAAGATATAAATATTTTTATTATACTGATAAATGCCCACATATTTTTAATCTCTATAATTTAGGTACTTAGTTATTTGATTAAATGAATGATTGATATGCTTTGATTACACTGACGTAAATAAGTTTTTATTAAAAATAGGAAAAAAGTTTGAGCGAGAAATTTTGGCAAAGAATGAATATCCAAGTGGCATGTGTTCCTAGTTATTTTACTTTATTAGAATAGGTAGATAGATAGATATAATATGTTAATATTTTCTCTGTAAACATGTATAAAGATAATATGAGTAGAATATAAAAGGAAAGAATAATTATTGATTTATTACATATATTAAGGTTAATTAAGATATTAATTTTGAAGGGAAAAGAATTGTAAGAATTAACTAAAAGATGACAAGTGTTTACAATTATTTTACTTTATTAGAATAGATAGATAGATAGTATCTAATATGAAATAGAGGGAAAAAACAAAAAATCAGGTTACCTACAGTTATGACAAGTATCTTAAACTATTTTTATTTCTAGCGTGTAGATTTTCATTTCACTGATGTCAAAATTTGAAACAGTTTTTGAGTTTTCTGTTATGTTATGGTATGCGTTTTTTGAATTTTACCTTCAATATCGGTACCGTACCTGTACTAAGCTGAACATTTTGATACTGATACCAAGAATTTAGAAATATTAGTACAGGTATTTTAGATACCAGTATCGGTCGGTGCCGATACCGCTTATCCATAATGTTACTTATTTTTTTAATCGTTAATTAAGAGTTCTTTACATTTTTAGGATCGTTATATATATATATGTGTATATATATATATGAGAGATTTCAAATGAGAACCACTTTGAGTTTTAAGAACTTGAAAGAACTTAACATAACATTTTTTTTTAATTTTTTTTACACATATGTGATATATGTAAGTTACATATAAGTAAAAAATTACATAATTTTTTATGCACCGAGTCAACTTATTACATATGTGTAACTGACGTTTAAAGTTGTGTAATCACTCTACATATTTATACTCTCTCATAATTTAACTTTTTAATCACACTTAATCTCAACCACATAATCTAATCTATTTAATTAAATGTGTGGTCAAGAATGAAGTTCTTAAGTTCTTAAAACTCAACAAGGTTCTCAAAATATCAATCCCCTATATATTAAAAAGCATATGTTGGTTATCTCACATATTCAATATTCATGAAAGAAGCCAATTAGTTTTTTATACGTGTACATAGTATCTCAATTTTTAAACTAGCTGGTTACAACTTAATTCATTTTCAACTTTGATTTTAATGCTATTTTATGTCTCTCAGTAGACGTGTTGATGTTAACTTATTTTTATGTTTGATTTTGCATGATTTCTTTCTATAATTAGTATTTGACATACTTTATTTTTAAATTATTATGTTTCTTAAACTCAGAATAAGCATTGCAATGCGCTTATTTATATTTAGGATATGTTTGGTACAAGGTAATGGAATAGATGAGGGAATGGAATGGACATGGTAATGGAATGGAGAAAGAAATGAAATGGATCATTACCATTCCATTGTCATGTTTGGTTATCATGTAAGAATGAAATGATTAATCACTTTATCATTATTAATATTTTTATTAGTAATAATAATAAAAAATAAATAAATAATATTAATAATAAATGAATATTCATAATAAGTATTTTTAGGATCTCGTGCTGCAACAAAATCGTTAAACTGTATATGCGTTATGAAATGTTAACTCATCTAATTTAAAAATAAAATATATTGATAATGTATTAATAGTTCTAATATAATAATAGTTATATTAAATATACAAAACGATAATGATAATATAATAACTATAATTAGAAAATAATAATAATAATATGATTATAATTTTATAATAGTAATAATGATGTTGACTTTTTGACTTTTTCATTCCTTGAAGTAATGAAAAAAAAACACCCATACCCAAAGGAATGAAAATCCTAAAAATGGAAGGAGTTTCATTTCATTTGGAATGATCCATTTCATTCATGCATGATAACCAAACATGTTTTTTTTCATTTATTTGGAATGACTTATTACATTCCACCTTCCATTCCTCAATAACAAACACTACCTTACATTTCAGTACAAGTTTTGTGCGACATAGATCATAGTCAGTATAATATATTTTAACTTTTTTATCCTAAGTTATGTGTCTCTAAAATTCGAATACAAACGCACGTCAATATTTCTACGTACTCTTTAATATAAATTTTAGTTAATACCCTGCTCACTCAATGACACATGAGTCAAATATAGTATTTTTGTTTGGGAAAATTATCGAAATAAGTATTTATGAAAATAAATTTCCAGTTTTAGGTATCATTTGCAAAAAATTCCAGAAATAGGTATTATAAACTAGTCGTGACGAGTAGTTTGTAAAACCAATTAAAACTTGCCGCGTGTCCTTAAACTAACCGTAACGAGTACGTTTACTAATCATTTACTCGTCACGACTAAATAAGTTTCATGTCTCGTAATCAACGTCCACGAGTAATTTATAAGTCCTTTAGTCGCGACGACCAGTTTACCCGGTTTACATTCCCTACACAAGTAGTCTATTAGTAGTTAACTCGTCGCGACTAGTTTAACCTTATAATCTACTCGTCGCGACTAAATGACTTATGAATTACTCGTGGGCGTTGATTACGAGGCATGAAACCTATTTAGTCGTGACGAGTAAATGATTAGTGAACGTGCTTGTTACGGTTAGTTTAAGAACACGTGGCAAGTTCTAATTGGTTTTTACAAATTACTCGTCACGACTAGTTTATAATACATATTTCTGGAATTTTTTACAAATGATACCTAAAACTATAAATTTGTTTTCATAAATACCTATTTTGAGAATTTTCCCTTTTTGTTTCCTTCACGACAACTTATGTTTGCTTATATACATCCTTATTTCTATATAACATTTCGATATAAATTTATTAAAACCAGACCAATCATAAATGTGCGTACAAATTTTAGTAACTTTATGTTTTATCAACGTCCCATCACGACGCACATGTTAACGTGTATCAAAGCTCCTGCTGCAACGTACGGGCCGCTTACTAGTTACCTTAAAAAACCTTGTATCTCTTAGTTTACCAGTTGCAACGAAAAATTATTGTTATTTATGTGACATGAATCAATCTGAATCGAAAATTTGAACGTCCAGTTAACAGACACCCGAACAAAAAAAACGATCATGTGAAAAAGATTCATGGATCCGTCTTTAGATTATTAAAGGTTGTTGAATTAATAATACTTTATTATATAACTAAATTAGTAGTTCTCCAAAGTTGAAGAACATGTATGCCATCAAAAAATCACAATTAAAGGATTAAATTACACTATTATTTCTATGTAGTTAATAACTCAAGGCTACTACATGTGATGATTTTCAATAATATAGACAGACAATGGCTTGTACTAGTTTAACGAACCTAACGATGGTTGTAGTATTATTGTTCACCAACCAAATACTTCAACTTGAAACATCTTGAATCGTATATTTTTTTATTCGGATTTTTTTTATATAATAAAGGGTATTATAGTTTTGGAATTATATTCCTAAAGTATAACTGAAAATAATAAACTTGTTAGTGAAAATTATTTTTGCCAATTCTCATGTTGTTTAGCATGGTGAAGAGTTATTGATTAGCTATAGGTTTTACACCAATTGACGGTAAAGAAAAAAACTTTTAAACACTTTTGTTTATAGAGGTTAGAAGGTCGTGATTCAAGTCTCAAAGATGACAAAAGTTAAAAATAAATTTACAGTTTAAAAAAGAACCATAGGTTTTACAGATAACTAGGCGGGTGCCCGCGCAATGCGGCAGGTGCCCAAACGCAAACCCTGCGAATCACATAACAATTAAGAGTGTTCATGGTTCGGTTTAAGGCCTTTAAACCAGTCTTTGGTTTCACGGTCGTTTTTTTTTTTTACTTTCATTCAGTTGGTTGGTTTCAAAATTTTAAAACCGTAGCTAAAGGTTTGGTTCACGGATTATGCTGAAAACCGGCCATATGAAATCAGACCAAACTTAAATGTTGTATGCATTTTAATCTCTTTTATTATTTAGTATTTGACAAGTTTTGTTATATATATTAGATATAGTTAAGATATAAATAAACAAAGTCTTTTTTAATACAAGTAAACATAACTATTAAAACTTTATATTAACCTAATTCCAATATGATTTTTTATAATCTTCGTTCTTGTTATAATTTCGCATCCTAGGTGCTCCATTAATATTTACCATTTATGTAGCTAAAATTATCATTTTTCCTATTTTGTTATATATAAGAGAGCTGGTAACGATTCGGTTTCAATTTTTGTTTGGACGACGAAAAATGGATACTAATGGTTGAGCTCACAAGTTTAACTTACAAACCATAAAAACCGACATCGAGCACCCCTACGTAACTTATTAATTTTTTAAAATTGAAAGAATTATAACAATATCATATTCAAATTAAAAAGAATAAAATGCTCGATTTTATGTAGTTTTTTTTTACAAAAATATTAGCGTACGAAAAAATTATTGTCATTTAAAAATCGTGGTGGGAAGTTAGTTTAAGATTAAAATTAAAAACATAATATGGTTAAAGATGAGGGGGGAAACTTGTAAGTTAGGTGAATTGTGTTTAAAAGACAAGTTTACCCCTTCTAACATATATACTTTATGTATTAGGATTTGTAAAACTCTTAAAATCAAGTGTTTTAATTTACCTTTGTTTATAGTTTCATGTATTATATATAATATAGATATATAAACTGACCATTAATAAAATATAGATAAAAAATTACATGGCGAATAATAAAAAAAATGTAGACTGCAATCCTATATATTAAAATAAACTAAAATTGAATTAGTTTAGTGATTTAAAGAAACCTGCTTTTTAAAAAAACATTTCTAAATATTAAACTTAATTAACAATAAATAAAATAATAAAGAATATCATTCTATTATCACAAGCAGTGTTTTGAAAGGATCGGCCGGTCCGCCCGGTACCCGGTACAAACACCGGTCCGATTCATGACATTTGTCCATTTTCTAAAAACCTGGCCGGTTTTGCCCGTTTGGCGGCCGGACCGGACCGGCAAACCGTCGGGTGAACCGGTAAAATGCTTTTTATCTTTAAAAAAAATTTAAAAAGATCAATACGATAGTATCCATCAAAAACACAATAAAATCTAACATTCTAACCCTAAGACCATGAGGTTTGGATCTCGTTTTGCCACTTAGTGGAGAGCATGACAGGCGGGGGCAAGATTTTATTTCACCACCCAGCTTTGACTTGTGCAGTGTGCACTGTGTTGCTTTGTGCTCCAAATAATTGAAGAGGCGGAAGCAGAGTAGAATAGAAACGCAGCAATCAAGAAATCAATATATAACCTAGTTTATAATATTTGCTTAATGGGCTTTTTGGGCTAGGTTAGGCTTTTTGGCCCAAGTATATAATCAGTATATATGGCATACATATTTATTTATTTATATTTATATTTATATTATTTATGACGTCATCCGTGTAAGACCCCGAATCCCGGGAATCTTACAGTTGGTATTCATATAAGAAACTTACAAAATACTTAAACTCAAACAATTCATTTCATTTCAAAAACCAGTTCAGAGTATAAATCAGCGGAAAATCAAAATATTTAAAACAAGTTCCCAAAAACCGGGAATTATGCCCAAAATCAAATTTCAATGTATTTAGTAAAAATTTAAAAGAACAATGTTCATTAACAAAACTTCCGACTAAATATGTCATCCACCGTCCAAGTAGCCTCGTGCACGTCTAAGCGGTAAGCATCCTCCTCCTAACCCGAAACTCACACTAACATGCACACAAAGTCAGCTTGAGCTGAGTGACTTCAAGTTTTAATAATTGACATCTATAATAATAATCATCATTCCAAGAATTTTAAAATAAAACGGGATACAAACAGTTAGGCCATCATTAACAATAAGTAGTCATACTTATATGTATACATCTATATAATTATATCCCTATAATTATCATCCAACTAATAACATCTGGGTCGAGCACACGTACAACCCAAGCACGTAACATCTCATCCAACGTATGCAAACACAAAGTAGGCATACGTAAACTTCCTTAGTCGATAACAACTAATAAACATCGTCAATTATTGGCCATACAATAATACATGTATAAACATACATATAACATACAATAATATCATCCCAAGGCCTATCCTATATAAGTAAGCCTATGCAAAACAATTTAAACGGTTCATCAAGCAAAATCACTTAGGTGTGCATGCTAGCCCAAAAACTTAAAAAGAGTAAAAAGGGGCATCATGAACTCACCTGACACAAGACACGAATTCACCACGAGCCAGAGAACCCCTAAGTATCCCCACAACTCAAAATCCTGCCGGTTTACATACAAACATTACTAACGACACCGAAAGGACTTGTTTATCCTACGAGACGTTCTAGCATGGTTCGAGTTACCTAAAGCCTCGACCTCATCAAACTCATTCATAACAGCCCCCGGGGCCTTAAGTTTACCTACACGACCCTTAGATACTCCCGGGAGTAAAGAATTCCCAAATTACCCCCGGAAGCACTAGGTGATACTAACACGCGCGTTTAAGAGTCGTTTAGGCAATTAACATCCAACTCAGCCCCTTGTGGACCCAATATAATAAATTCACAGTCAACAAGTCCACACGACGCTACACGAGTCAAATGGGTCGGTAACTCTCAAGCACAACGCACCAACTATTCAACAAACGCGAATGCGCGTTGTACCGACCCGTTTGAGTAACCGACAACCAATTCAGCCCCAATACTTATAAAAATCATTTTCCAACAGCCCGTACATTAAACCGAAGCTATCCGAACTGAATTGGTCATCACTTACTTCATCCCTCGCGTTAAACGCAACAAATCACTATTCTAGACAACCGAAAACAAGTTTTCAATCTACAACTAGTTGACCAATCAAACGCACACCAATGGACATGATTTTAAAGTATGTTATACTAGACATACCTAGGAAGATTTTGGTGTAAAAACCTCCACCAAAACAGTCCCGAAATTGCTCAATTGGACAGCCACCCGGCTAGCCTAGAACAAGCCGTTTATCGATCAATACGCAAGATATAATGACCAATTAAGGTGTAAAAGACTTGGGGGAACATAAAACTAACCTTCAATTGAAGTTTTAGACCTTGGGAGCGGCTGGAAAAAAAGAAAAACGAAGCCCTATTGCAGATGCTGTGTTCCGATCGGCCAAGGGGGGGAAAGGTTAGGGTTTGTTTATAACATAAAACCTTTACACTCTAGCCCCTCCAAATTTCAAAGATGCGATACTTGGTAAAAAGTTTAATTAGTTTAACGTACCGGGGAGGTGAGAAGGTCATCGAGGAATGCCGGATCACTCCAGATAATTGTACACACTTTACAAGACTTAAAATCATTAGACCGAAAGTGACGGGCGTTACAAGTCCACCCCCTTACAATGGGATTCGTCCCCGAATTCCGATGCGATAAGAATAACTGCGGGTAGAGTTTCTTCATCTCATCCTCGGATTCCCAAGTGGCCTCGGAGCCCTTGCGGTGCCTCCACTGCACCTTCACTTGCCTAACCACCTTATTCCTCAAACGCCTTTCTTGACGATCAAGTAAAGCGATAGGTTCTTCAACGTAGTTCAACTTACTATCAAGCTCAATATCATCAAGAGGCACATGGGCCTCCTCATCTGCTAAACATTTCCTCAAATGAGACAAGTGGAAAGTAGGGTGAATCCCCATGAGCTCATCGGGCAATTCCAGTCTATACGCTACCTTACCAACACGGGACAATATACAGAACGGACCAATGAACCTCGGACTAAGCTTCCCCTTCTTACGAAAACGAATGACGCCCTTCCAAGGATAAACTTTTAGCATAACTCGATAACCAGCCTCAAACACAATAGGCCTTCGCCTTTTATCCGCATAGGACTTTTGACGATCCTGGGCGGCCTTCATAAAAGCCTTAATCTTATCAAGCTTCTCTGTCGTAAACTCAACTACCTCTAAACCATCCAATTGCTTCTGCCCAATGGAGCCCCAACAGATCGGAGTCCTACACTTATGCCCATATAACATCTCAAACGGTGGCATTCCAATAGTGGCGTGGTAACTGTTATTATAAGAAAACTCGACTAACGGTAAGTGACGATCCCAACTACCACCAAAATCAATTACGCAAGCTCGCAACATATCCTCGAGAGTCTGAATGGTCCTATCGGATTGAGCATCCGTCTGCGGGTGATAAGCGGTAGTGATGAGAAGTTTGGTACCCATCTCCTCATGAAACTTCTTCCAAAACCTGGAGGTAAAACGCGTATCCCTATCCGAAACAATAGATACCGGCACCCCGTGCCAAGAAACGATCTTACGAATAAACACATCAGCCAGCTGCTCAGAATTGAAAGTTTCTCGAATCGACAAGAAATGGGCGCTCTTGGTCAATCTATCGTAAGATGCTCCCACTTCCACTCAGGTATTTCCAAGGGTTGAAGTTTCCCGAAAGGCTTCTGGTGCTCGGCCTTAACTTGCAGACACGTCAAACACTTACTCACGTACTGATCCACCTCATACTTCATCGTAGGCCACCAATAATTTTTCTTCAGGTCTTGGTACATCTTGGTCGCACCCGAATGAATGGAATAGCGCGACTTGTATGCCTCATCCAATATTTTACCCTTGAATCCTCCATACATGGGTACCCATAAACGCCCATCCTTATACTTCACCCCATCACCGACGTCTTCCAACAATTTTTCCTGACCCCAAATACGCTCTGACATAATCCATTCCACCTGTAAAGCTTCGTTCTGAACGTTGGCTATCTGTTTTAAAATATCGGGTTTAAGAATAAGCGTAAGATTTCACACGAATAGATTTCGGTCTCTCCTTCCGGCTCAACGCGTCGGCTACCACGTTAGCCTTACCGGGATGGTACATAAACTCCAAATCATAATCCTTAATCAACTCCAGCCACCGACGCTGACGCATATTCAATTCCTTTTGCTCGAAGAAGTACTTTAAGCTCTTATGATCGGTATAGATGACACAAGGGACACCGTACAAATAATGTCACCACAACTTAAGGGCAAACACAACCGTCGCTAGATCCAAATCGTGAGTAGGATAATTCGCCTCATGAGGCTTTAACTGTCGTGAGGCATAAGCTATGACTCAGCCCCGCTGCATCAGAACACACCCAAGCCCCTGGTAAAAGGCATCAGAATAAACAACCAGATCATCAGTGCCATCGGATAAAGCTAAAATCAGGGCATGCGTCAACCTGTTCTTTAATTCGAGAAAAGCCTCCTCCTGCTCAGTACCCCAAACAAACTTAACGCTCTTCTTGGTCAACTTGGTCAATGATGATGCAATTTTCGAAAAGTCAGGAATGAAGCGGCGGTAATACCCCGCCAAGCCCAGAAAGCTACGGATTTCGGACGGAAACTTAGGAGATTCCCATTCGTTTACGGCTTCCACCTTGCAAAATACCACTCGGGTTAATAACATGACCCAAGAATTGAACCCCGCGTAACCAAAAAGAACACTTAGAAAATTTCGCGTACAACTTGTTCTTTCGTAGAGCTTCCAAAACTTCCGTGAGATGACTGGCATGATCGGATTCGCTTTTGGAATACAAAAGAATGTCGTCGATGAACACAATAACCGAACAATCGAGCATCGACCTACACACCCGGTTCATAAGATCCATGAACGTAGCCAGTGAGTTGGTCAAACCAAAAGACATCACTAGGAATTCATAATGTCCATAACGAGTGCGGAAGGCAGTCTTAGGGATATCCTCCTACCGAATTTTCAACTGATGATACCCGGACCTAAGGTCGATCTTCGAGAACCAACTAGCTCCTTGGAGCTGATCAAATAAGTCGTCGATCCTTGGTAGAGGGTACCGATTTTTCACATTGATTTTTTCAATTCACGGTAGTCAATGCATATCCGCATGCTACCGTCCTTTCTTAACGAATAGGACCGGGGCACCCCAAGGTGAGATGCTCGGTCGAACGAAGCCCTTATCGAGCAAGTCTTCCAATTGAGCCATGAGTTCTTTCATTTAATTTGGTGCTAGACGGTAAGGGGCTCAAGCAACAGGTTTCGCGCCCGGCACAAGGTCTATCTGGAACTCGACCTCGCGATCCGGCGGCACATCGGACAAATCATCTGGAAATACATTCGGGAAATCCCAAACAATAGGAACATCACCGATGGTAGCCACCTCGGTTTTCACGTTTATAGCATACACCAGATAAGCCCCGCACCGCCGCTGCATCAGTTTCCCCGCCTTAAGCATAGATATGATATGTGGCGTTGCACCATCCCGATCACCGAAGGCCGTAATTTGGGTCCCATCCGGGGCCCTTAGATGTACAAGTTTCTGACCACAAACGATTTGAGCATCCACACTTGAGAGCCAGTCCATCCCAAGCACCACATCGAAACAGCCAAGCGGCATCAAGTACAGCCGCACCGGAAATTTATACCCAGACAACTCGATGGAACAACCCTGGATAGCCCTAGACACGGAAACGGACTTTCCTACGGTGACCTCAATCTCAAACACATCGACTACGCGCTTGGGTGATTTATTCAACGAGGAACAGAAAGCGGTAGACCCAAAATTTCTACTGGCACCCGAATCAAATAAGACCGATGCCTGTAATTCATCAAGTAAAAAGGTACCTGGGATAATATTACACTACTGCTTAGCTACACGATCACACATACGATTCCGAAAGAATGAGAAATTATGATGGTAGATTATAAAGATGAATAAGGGAAAGTAACTGAAACGACGTCCGCATCATCCTTTGACTCTCTCTTGGAGATGTTGAAGGCCCACACCCTTGGGAGCGGCTGGAAAAAAAGAAAAACGAAGCCCTATTGCAGCTGCTGTGTTCCGATCGGCCAAGGGGGGGGGGAAAGGTTAGGGTTTGTTTATAACATAAACCTTTACACTCTAGCCCCTCCAAATTTTAAAGATGCGATACTTGGTAAAAAGTTTAATTAGTTTAACGTACCGGGGAGGTGAGAAGGTCATCGAGGAATACCGGATCACTCCCGAGAATTGTACACACTTTACAAGACTTAAAATCATTAGACCGAAAGTGACGGGCGTTACAATCCGGGCCACACCGGTCCGCCCTTCCGGGTCAGTCCGACCTTTGTCCCGGTAAGGCATCATGGTCAACTTTTGGGTCGGGTCTGAAAACATTGATCACAAGAACTGGGTCATACCTTCTCTCTCTATATAAAGAGATGGATGTCTATAGTATTTAAAAAAAACTGTCATTTAAACTTTGAAATTACATATTTTCCCAAACCATGCTTAAAGAGCATTGTACATTTGCATTAAAAACCTGTATTTTTAGGAAATATGTAATTTACATAGTTTAGGAAGAGGAAATATGTAAAAATCTCTAAAAAAATAACCAATATTTATAACTCACGTTTTGTGAAGGAACCATCAAAAGCAAATACAAATTTCAAGCATTAAGATGAGGCAAAGTTAATGTTTCGATAGTTTATATAAAACACAAAATATTCTATGTAAACTCACACGTTATAGCAAGGTTGTTGATAATATCCGAAAGGTTATATATATATATAAAAGTCAAGCGCGTTGCAATAACCATTAAATCGAACAAAAATTAAAGATAAAAATGTCGAACCACGTACGTATTTCGGCTAGCTAACTCGAAATTCAAAAGGGTTTGAATTAATATAATATATAACAATTACAATAAATAAAGTTGTGAAGTAAGAGGCTTATTTTATAAAAGTAAACCACAATGGTCATCTAACTTGATGAAAGAAAAGAAAGGAAAGTAAAATTTTCTTTTCCTTTCCATTCTTTTCATACATCCTATCTCGTTTCCTTTCCTTTCATTTCATTTTCATGCAACTATTCCATATTGGAAAGAAATTTTTCACTTTTCAAAACCTTGCATTTTCCTCCCCCCCTCTAACGCTTGTTCCTCGGTTTACTTAACGACATAAAGAAAGGAAAAGAAAGTTTTTGCTTTTCTTTCTTTTCCATTTCATTTTCCTTCACGTTTTCTTTTCCTTTATTCTAAATTCTTTCCATTTTGGAAAGAAAGTTTTCCACCCACTTTTCTTCTTCATTTTTCCCTTTTTCCCTTTTTCCCTTTTTCCTTTCCTTTCTTTTCATTAATGAAACTTGGGAACAAACCAACTTTATCTTTCTTTTCCTTTCTCTCCTAAACAAACTAAGGAACACACCAATTCATTACTTTCTATTCATTTCTTTTTGTGTTCCCGAGTCTCATTAACAAGAGAAAGGAAAAAAATGGAAAACTTTCCTTTCCTTTCCATTCCTTTCATTTAATCCAAATTTTTTTTCCTTTCCATCCAATTCTTTCCAAATTGGAAAGAAAGCATCCATTCATTAAAACATCCTATTTTCTCTTCATTTCCTTTCCTTTCTCCTATTAAATGAAACTTGGGAACACAAGGTTTTTATGTTTCCTTTCCTTTCTTTCCAAAATAAAACTTGGGAACACATGCATGTCTTTCTTTCCATCCCTTTTCTTTTCTTTCTTTAATTAAGTGTGACTCAGGAACACAGCGCATATTCCATTTCTTTATTTCCTAAAAAACTAGGGAACACACCCACCGTTATCGTTCTATCCATTTATTCTCCTTTTTTTTCGTAAGTGAAACTCGAGAACACAGTAAGGTAAAAAAAACATAAATATATGATATACGGTAGAAGTTTATATACATAGCTTGTAAGTATATATATAAAAAAAAAGTAAATTGCAGCTGTTTTAAATTGAGGAAGGCATCTTAGAGAGTTATGTTAGCTACATTTTTATATCATATTAGATACCATTTAGTTAAAAGTAGCAGATTTTAAAGTTATTCCAATTTGAGTAGTACCATGTCTAACTTTCTAATGCTACCTATAGTGGGGGACTACAAATTGAGGGAATAAGTGATCTGTGACGCATAATCAGCAAAGGGACAATTTTTATTTCAGGGGTGTAATGGTGTTTTAGTCTGATGACCGTCATTCGAGTCATACAAAACCTAATTAACCTCTAGAGTAAGCCAGGTATCATACCCACAAGGAGTATGTAGTCAGTGTAACATGCAATCAATTCTTAAAATTATGAAGTAGCTATCAAGAGTGCTGATCACACTAGCAAATAGTTGGTTTTAAATTCAAACAAGCAATTTAAGCAAAGTTCAATTTACTAACAAAGAAAAATCACACCCGGGGTTCAACTTTCAAGCATGTAACAAAACAGTAATATCATGTTCATCTAACAAATTAATTATCAATGATCAAATCAGGTTGACTAACTAGTTAAACATTAGGCATCAACAATCGCTAACACACGACACTTGGTATCAAATGGTCTCTATCGGTGTGATTCAACTAAGGGCAATTATTGTTAAGGTTTATTGAGTATTGTGAAAAGCTTATTTACATTACAAAATACAAGGCTTCTTAAATAAGCCTATTATAACAGAACCTCTAATGGAAAGGAGTTGATCTAGGCTACAATTGTGGGAGCCAATAACAACCTAAATAATATCTAAAAATACAAATGAAATATACATGGAAAATAGTTAATTATGATTATCCTTAATATGCCCCCACAAGATGGAGGATCCATCGGAGACTCTAATCTTGGACCGTAATCTACAAAAAGGTCCCCGGCTCAGCGGTTTTGTAAGAACATCCGCTAGTTGATCCGCTGAGTGAATATGTTGTACCCTTAAGGAACCATTTGCTATTTTTTCGCGAACAAAATGATAGTCTAAAGCCACATGTTTCATACGTGAGTGGTAAACCGGATTTGAACATAAGTAAGTGGCTCCCCCATTGTCACAAAACAATACAGGGGATTTTGGTTTAGATAAGCCAAGTTCAAACAGTAGATTTTGGACCCAAGAAAGTTCAGCTGCACCATTTGCTAATGCCTTATACTCGACTTCGATTGAGGAACGGGAGACCGAATTTTGACGAGCCGATCGCCATGAAAGAATGTTGGACCCAAGATAGACAATATACGCAGTTGTGGAATGGCCCCCATCGGCAATTCCACCCCAATCCGAGTCAGTCAAAGCTCGTAGGTTGAGTGGAGAACCACGATTAAGAAATAACCTGTGGTGAAGAGTACCTTTGAGATACCTTAGGACCCGTTTAACGCTTGCCAGTGAAGTTGAGTTGGTGCATGCATATATTGAGATAACTTATTGACAGCGAAAGAGACATCGGGTCGAGTGAAAGCAAGGTATTGTAAAGAGCCAACAAGTTGACGATAAGGTGTAGGATCTATCTTAGACGAGCCATCAACAAGTGATAGCGTCTCAGTTGAAATAAGAGGTGTAGTGATCGGTTTAGCTCCGTCAATTTTGAATTTGGTGAGTAGGTTTTGGATATGAGCATGTTGGGATAAAAATAGCCATTAGTCGTGAAGATAGCTTCTATCCCAAGATAATGATGTAACATGCCAAGGTCTTTAATTGAGAATTTTTCGGATAAATCAAAAATGACATGGTTGACAAAGGAATTGTTGTTACCGGTCAAAACAATGTCATCAACATAAACCCAAAAATAGACCACATTTCCACCTTGATTGTATATAAATAACGATGGGCCAACTAATGATTTTTTGAATCCAAGTGTGAGAAGAAAGGTGGCAAGTTCTATATACCAAGCACGAGGCGCTTGTTTTAGACCATATAAAGGTTTTCGAAGGCGACAAAGATGAGTGGGGAAGTCAGGATGAATATACCCTGGTGGTTGAGTCATGTACACATCCTCATGTAAGTTACCATGCAAAAAGGCGTTATTTACATCAAGTTGACGAATCAACCAATTTTGAGACAAGGCAATCGCAAGCACCGTGCGGATGGTGACAGGTTTAGTGACCAGACTAAATGTTTCAAAATAGTCTTTGCCATGTTCTTGAAGGAATCCCTTCGCCACAATACGGGCTTTATATTTTTCAATTGACCCATCCGGATGTCGTTTAATACGGAATATCCACTTGCATCCTATTGGTTTGTGTTGTGATGGAGAGACAAGTTCCCATGTGGCATTTTTTAGAAGAGCATTGAATTCGTTATCCATTGCTTTGTGCCACTCGGGATCTTTCATAGCCTGTGCAAGAGTGGTTGGTTCGACGGGGATAGGTAACGAGTGAAGAATGGTGTGATTGACAAACTTAGAATTAAAATATTTTGGATTCGGTTTTGCGTGTACGCGGAGGTAGTGATGAGGTGGAAGGAACGGAAAGGGAGGGGGTAGGAGAGTGGGAGATGTGATCGGAGTTGTTATCGGCTGAAACAACATCTGGAGATGATGAAACCATGTTAGTAGAGGGGGTGGATAATAACACAGATGAGGGTGGGTCCTGTTGAGTTGGGTGGGTAGGAATCACGGTGAAGACAGTGGAAGTAGAGGCGGATGAATTGGCTGGGACTGGATGTTGAATGGAAATCGATAGGCTTGTAGGCCCATTAGAGTGAACAAGAGGTGTTGACGGGTGAGATGGCTTGGAAATAGGTTGTGAATGTTGAGAATTTTTATTAGATGTAGTGGAGTTGCCTATAAACATGCCAACAGTGGGTATGGCAATGTGAGAATTTTAAAGTGAATGATATGGAAATTGATGTTCAATAAACTCAACATGCCTTGAGTGATATAAGCGTCGTGTTGACATGTCAAAGCATTTGTATGCGGATTTTGATGATGAATAGCCCAAGAAGACGCATTTTTCCGAACGTGGGTGAAGTTTTGATTTTGCGTATGGGCGAAGCCATGGATAACACAAGTAACCGAAGGGTTTATGTAAGGTCCCGTCCTGGTAACCTTACTTTGGTGTTGGATTTACTCATAAACACAGTTCTAAAATCAGAGTTAATTAAAAACTTTTCGTGGAATACTTAATATTAAACATTCTTACATAACATAAGTACTTGTCTTAACAAAATACATTAAGTCTTAAACAATAACATAAACGACACGAACGTGAATCTTCCGTCTTGGATGCCAGTCTCCATCCGTTTGCCACGTGTCCCACCTCGAGCAACATGCCTCATCCTACTCACCTGCGTGCATACTAAAAGTCAGCTATGCTGAGTGAGTTCTAGTTAATCAATTAACATACATTACATTCATACTATACTCATACGTGTCCGGAGATACGTATTTATACCTTATTTACTGTCACTTCTTTTGTACATACTTTACATATATGCATAAGTTCTTACATAATTTCTTTCATGAAACCCTATGGTACACCATAAGCTATTCTATCTTAAACATCACAGATATTATAAGGATCTGGTCCCTAACATCACAGATATTATAAGGGTCTGGTCCCTAACATCATAGATATTATAAGGGTCTGGTCCCTAACATCACAGATATTATAAGGGTCTGGTCCCTTCTGTCTCAAATAACCATACCTTTATCATGCGTGCATACTTTACATATCTTCTAGTTATAAATATATATACGTACTCGTTCATACAATCATTATGTAACAATACATTCAATACATGTATCATACACTTACCAATCAAGTAAGTGTATTATCTACTACATAGGAGTACGCACACAGCCCCGGAAACATAACAGATATAGGAACTAGAACTCACATGGAGTTGGTTTCTCTCGCTGTTAATGGTAATGCCCTTCCTTAGTTGCGCACGGCTAACTGTACAACACATTACGCGTGTCAATTATCCATTACTACTACTTCCTATATCTAAGTTAGTGAAACCCTCAACTAACGGGGGTTCGGGGGTAGCGCCCCTGGTAGCAGGCTCTAGGGGCGGCAACCCCTAGCAGGGTCCAAGGGGCAGAGCCCCTGGCTGGGGTCGAGCTGGAATGGAATTTCGCATGGAAGAATTTCGCTTCGCATGACTTTTTCGCTTCGCATGGAATTTCGCTTTTCGCTTCGCATGACTTTTTCGCTTCGCATTACTGTGCGATGCGAAAATATTATTTCGCTTCGCATGGCTGTGCGATGCGAAATTCCCGCCTTTCGTCGTTTTTACCATTTTAAAGCCATTTTTCTCCTTGTTTCCTCCTTAGGACCCGATTCTACTTTTTTTTATGGGTTTTGGGTTGTACCAACTTTGTATACCCGTGTTTCTCATAGTCTATACGTCACCTTTTTTGTTCTATAATACACCCGTGAGGCTAAAACTCACCAAGTTCATGTTTTTCTTACATTTCACAACCCGATCTATCATTACATCAGTTTGCATGTGGATTCTAACCATAAAACTTAACCCTTTGGCCGAAGCTTACCTTTTTGCTCCGGGTTCGGTTCAGATCTGGACAACCCTGAAAATCTGGACGTTTTCTTGATGTTTGAGATACTCAAACACCAAGATCTTCCTTGCTTTAGCCTGGATTCGGATTCGGGTCTTGAGAGAAAATGTGTGTGTTCTTGAGTGTGTGTGTGTGGTGGAAGGGAAGAAAGTGGTGAAAGGAATGAGGGGTTGGGTTTATATAGGGGACTATGGGCCCCACAACCCACTCACACTTCTAATTCCATTTATTATCCAAACATTAACACACCCAATTAAGTTAACGACACACAGTTAATTATAGAACTTTCTGTTATTTATAATTCGTAGAAAAGCGGATGTTACAGTTTAAGTTTTTTGTAGGTGGGGTTCTTGTGATGAAGAATGGAATATGGGTGGTTTTGGAGATCAAGAGTCGGAGTGGGTAATCGGTTGATTAAATAAACCGCGGTTTGAAATGCATGTGTCCAAAAATTTAGTGGAAGACGGGCATGGTGTAGGAGTGATAAGCCAGTTTCCACAATATGACGATGACGCTTTCCGCAAAACCATTTTGTTCCGGGGTATGCAGTGGGGTGGTGAAATGAGGAATACCTTGAGATTGTAGATATGAAGTAAGACCAATGTATTCACCACCATTATCAGTGAAAAGCGAAACTAGTGGTGTTTGATAAAAGTTTTCCACTAGTAATTTGAATTGAGGAAATAAGGCAGAGACATCAAACTTGTTTTTAATCGGATATAACCATATATACTTAGTGTGATAATCAACAAAGAGCACATAATAGGTGAAGCCATCGATTGACTTTTCTACCGGTCCCCAAACATCCGAATATATTAATTGTAGGGGCTTGGTAGTGGTAAATGAATTCATGCTAAACGAATCTTTATGACTTTTATTGATGGAACACGAGTTACAATGAAAATTGTCAAATTGAAAATGCAAACCTAAGCACTTGGTTATTTTCTTAAGAATTCGAATTGATGGATGGCCCAGTTTATGATGCCAATCAAGAAGTGAGGTGGTTGACACAACATTAATTTGAGGCAATGATGGAATATGAGCATAGTAGAGATCAAGGTAATTCTCTCCCCGCATTAGACGTGCCCCCGTTTGAAGATCCTTGACAAAAAAAATGAGTTGGAAAGAATTCCACAAAAGCATGATTAGTCTTACACAATTTTGCAACATAAATGAGTTTATTTGTAAGGCCCCGAACCCGGTAGCCCTACTTTCGCGTCGGATTTACTCATAAACACAGTTCTTACAAATCAAAGTTCATTAAAACTTTCGTGGAATATAAAAACTTTCATGAAACGTTACAGCAATCCAAAACTTGCCTTAATTAAACATTCTTGTCTTTCAAAATAAACGTCAATTACATTAAAACATCTTGAGTCTTCAGATGCCAGTCTCCTATTCGCCCACCATGTGCCCGCTCAAGCTAGCTGTCTCATTCTACTCACCTGCGTGCATACTAAAAGTCAGCTACGCTGAGTGAGTTCTAGTTAATCGGACGCCATACAATACATACACATACATACATATCCATACTTAACTAGTTACCCTTCTATTCTACATACATACTTACTACCATACATACATACATATCTACAATCACTAACCTCAGTCTACCGAGAGTACGTTCATAGTCCGCCGTCTATACCTGTACTCAAGGTCGTGAACACGTAAAAGGTCCGCAGTCCTTACCTATGTTCACCATTCATGGTACGTGCAAGGTCCGCGGTCCTTCCCTATACCATCCCACTTCCACAACACGTACAAGGTCCACAGTCCTTCCCTATGTTGCAACCTAATTCATAGCACGTACGAGGTCCGCAGTCCTCCCCTATGCTACCACAGCACGTATAAGGTCCGCAGTCCTTTCCTATGCCATCCTACATCCACAACACGTACAAGGTCCACAGTCCTTCCCTATGTTGCAACCTAATTCAATACACATACGAGGTCCGCAGTCCTCCCCTAGGCTACAAATAAAGCACGTATAAGGTCCACAGTCCTTTCCTGTGCTGACGCCTATCTACATTACGTATAAGGTCCGCAGTCCTTATCTACGTTACGTATAAGGTCCGCAGTCCTTATCTACGTTGACGTCTATCTCCTATAACACGTATAAGGCCCACCGTCCCTATCTACGTTTACATCTATCATCTACATCACGTATAAGGCTCGCAGTCCTTAACTACGCCATCACCTGCCAAGTCTATGTCCAACAGAAGTTAGAGGGATTTGCCATCCTAACTTACTATGTCGAACGTAGAACTCACATACCATTCGTGTACTTGTATACACATACTTCACATATACAATAATTACATTATAGCATAAGAACACTCTAGGCGTTCTTTACATCATTCATTTAACAACCATACCCCTTGTCGATACGTGCAATATCCGAAGATCGTTCACGTACCGACAAGCATTACATAATAGCTACTTGTATAACATCTATAGCATACACTTACCACTTAAGGTAAGTGTATTCACACTTTCACATCTAACCTGCTTACCTTACCACTTAGCCTCTTATTTACACCTACCACCTTGCCACTTTGCCACTTTAATAACGTATAACGTTATGCCACTTTGCCACTTTAATAACGTAAAACGTTATGCCACTTTGCCACTTTAATAACGTGTAACGTTATGCCACTTTGCCACTTTAATAACGTATAACGTTATGCCACTTTGCCACTTTAATGACGTAGTCACGTATAGGCTTACCCTACCACGTACTATCGTCATGCCACTAACACTCTTACTACACTCTTGCCACTTCTAACACGCTCTACCTCTACTTGTCTACAACATGCTTCATATCATTTACATAATAAGCAAGTCACATCATAGCATTCATACCCACGTAATAACGATGGCACGTACAGGCTTTCCCTATCACGCGCTCACGTTATGCCACTAACACCCTTACTAGACTCTTGCCACTTCTAACACACTCTACCTCTACCTGCCTATATCACACTTCATATCAGTTCAGTATTTACGTAATTAACAAGTCACATCATAACATTCATACACACTATCAACCACTTGGAATTTACGATCCTTGGTGATACGTGCAATATCCGAAGATCGTTCACGTACCGACAAGCATTATAAAATATATACCTCGTATAACATCTATAGCATACACTTACCAATTAAGGTAAGTGTATTCACACTTCACATCGAGTATGCACACAGCCCCGAAAACATAACAAGGAATGGGGCTAGAAACTCACCTGAACTCTGCTTCTTCCTCTGATAGTTGTAAATCCCTTCTTTAACTGAGCTCGGCTGACTGTATAAGTTACACGTATCAATACTCGCCTGATCTAATCTGGTGGCCTAGTATTAGCTTACCTTTACTTATCGTTTTAATCTATTCTCTAATTGAACTTGACTTTAGGCGAAGTTAAACCTTAGGCGAACTTAGCTTTAGGCGAAGTTGTCATCAGGCGAACTTGGCTTTAGGCGAAGTTGTCATCAGGCGAACTTGGCTTTAGGCGAAGTTGTCATCAGGCGAACTTGGCTTTAGGCGAAGTTGTCATCAGGCGAACTTAGCTTGCAGGCGAAGTTGTCATCAGGCGAACTTGGCTTTAGGCGAAGTTGTCATCAGGCAAACTTGGCTTTAGGCGAAGTTGTCATCAGGCGAACTTAGCTTGCAGGCGAAGTTCATCAGGCGAACTTAGCTTGCAGGCGAAGTTCATCAGGCGAACTTAGCTTGCAGGCGAAGTTGTCGTCTGCAGATACTGTTCGTTCTTAAATCTCTTAATCACCTTCGTTTCTTAACCAAATAACTCGATTTAGGTACCCACGGGATCGTCTGACCAGCGCCTACAAACCCCAACCATCAAATCGACCTAACATCGATGTTTAAAGGGTGCGATTTAGGCATATAGGTTACGGGTTCTTTTTATCAATCGATTAACCCATTAAATCATAACCATTTTCAGTAAGATTAGCTTTGTTGGATTCGTTTTTTACCATACAAACTCAGATCTATCATTTCTCAAATCAACCCGAACCTACACGAACGATTTCTAACTATGAACGTACCTTGAACGAGTCGAACTACGAACACGGTTAAGCCTTGATGTTGTTTTGGTCCGTCACAACGTTCCAGCACCAACAAGCTCGGGTTTTCGCATTCGGATCTTGGTTCGGGTCGTGTGTGTTTTGGGTGTGTGTGTATGGAATATGTGAGAATGAGGATTAAATGGTGGTTAATGGTATTTATATTTAGGGATCATGGGCTTAAGCCCATGGACTCTCCTTCCTTCTTTCATAACCCAAGTCCATAACCCATATCCATTACCCAACACTAGCCCGACCCATACCAACTCCTACTCTATTTATTTATTTCCCGATAACCCGAGTAAACTTTCCCTCTATTATTAAGTAATATAATTAATATCATTTTGGAAATTTCGGGATGTTACATTATTTTTAAATTGTGGAACACATAGAACATCTTTTAACGAAAGGGTACCTTTGGACATTCATAGATGTGTTTGACCAACATGATTAATGGAAAGAGTGTTACCATTGCCAAGAGGTATCTCATCGGGTCCACCATATTCAGAGATAGAGTGGAGAGAAGAACGATCTGGTTTAATATGATGGGTAGCCCTGGTGTCAAACATATACGAAGAAGTGGTGACATTAGCAGTTGGTGGAACCTTGTTTTGGGTCATTGAATTTCCTGTGAGGACTTGGTTTTCCCGAAAGAGGCGTGCAAGTTTCCGACAGTCTTTAGCTTCATGCCTTGCAAAATTACAATACAGGAAATAGATAGTGGTTCGGTTATCGCGATTACCACCATTTGAGGATGAGGCGCGAGATTGCTTGTTGAAATTTCCTTGATGATTGCGGCGGTCAGTTCCGGATCTGAATCCAGATCTGTTTTGTCTTTGAGTGTAGTTCACACTTGCCATTAGAGTTGGTGTTTGAACTGATGTGAGATTAAATTCTCTTTCAAAATCAACCAATTTTTCAAAGAGTTCAGGGAATGTAATTTTGGACTGAAGCATGCGAAGTGAGGTTACTATGTTTTTAAAATCATCACTTAATTGACAGAGAATATGTACCATAAGGTCTTCATCCTTGATGGGTTCTTGAACTAAAGCAAGTTCATCGGCTATCGACTTCATCTCACGAAGATATTCGGAAACCGGACGAGTTCCTTTCGGATTGGAAGCAAGCTTGGTCTTGAGGGATATGATTCTGGACCGAGACGCGTTTGCAAAGCTGGTTGTTAAGCGAACCCAGGCATCACGCGAGGTGTCCGCGGACGCAATCATCGGCTGGATCGTTGGTGAGCAACTGCCAAGGAGGGCTGCTAGAATTACTTGATCTTGACGGTACCAGGGGTAAAATTCTGGGTTTGGTTTTGTCGCCTTAGCGTCTAGGAATTCCGCCAGAACGGGTTTAAATCATGTGACGAAGTGAACCAAATCCATCCCGATTAAGGTGGAGTAGACCACTTTACGCCAGTCGGTAAAGTTATCATTAGTGAGTGTGGTGGTCAAATTACCGGATGCGGTGATTTGGATGATCGGTGTTGATGCCATGGGTAAGATTGATGGGAAAAAAAATTGTTATGCTTCGGAAGAAGGGTTCATAGGAGGATCGTGACTCGTTTGAGTGAAGAAGCTCTTGATACCATGTAAAGGTTTGTTGAGTATTGTGAAAAGCTTATTTACATAACAAAATACAAGGCTTCTTAAATAAGCCTATTATAACAGAACTCCTAATGGAAAGGAGTTGATCTAGGCTACAATTGTGGGTGCCAATAACAACCTAAATAATATCTAAAAATACAAATGAAATATACATGGAAAATTGTTAATTATGATTATCCTTAATAATTATATGATTCATCATATTCAAACTAATCAAATAACCCTATAAGCATCACAGTAATTGGCAAACTAATCGTTCTGATCGAAATAAACCTAAACCGACTGAATGCACAGTAATGCCAAACATCAATACTCATAGATTAATAAAAAACGGTTACAATTAGTAAACTGAAAATGCAATGCTCTACATCTCGGGTATGATTCGAGAAGATTAGCCGCGTCTCGACATCGAAAGATCTTAAATTCTGATGATGGAAGCCATATGGATGATCGTTAAATGATTCAGAAGGGTGAAAATGATCTCTCAAGCTCTGGAAACTGCTCTAAATGTTGAGAATCAGAATAGGGTCTCCAAATATCATATTATACCAAACCCTACTTTCCCGTCTTTGGTACCCATCGCGTATCGCAATGGGGTCTTCCCAGGTCCATCGCGTAGCGTGATGGACCAAAAAGTCAACATTCATTATTTTAAGTCCATCCCGTATTATGACCGACTTCTTTCCATCCTGTCGCGTAGCGCGAAGGGTCTTATTACCAGCAAACTTCATTTATTATCTCGTTTCGTGTGCTGGTCATCTCGGGTCTCCATTCCATTTTGGTACAGGTTCAAAATAGCTACATTAATCACTTGTGACCTGAAACAATATACACACATATGAAGTATCGAAGTTCGTGTAACAAACAATTAAAACTAACAAGTTAACTAGCTAAAGTATACCATCATAGCCCCACACACACACACATATATATATATATATATATATATGTGTGTGTGTGTGTGTGTGTTATATAACACATACTAATATAATAATATTTTCCAAAATAACATACTAGGCGACAAATCCTAGTCCCCCCACCCCTCACTTATCGCCGGGGGTGGTGTTCCTCACCCATATCGTTCTTGTCGTCCCCAATTTGCCACCCCACTATACCTTGTCTAATAGCTTAGTATATCTTTTTACACATGACTAGTGATATAATATAATGTTTGTCCTCATAGAGATCAAACTCTTACAAACACAAGGTTATGTAAATTTTAATTTTACATGTAAAAGATTGGCTATGTTTAAAGAAGTGAAAGTTAACTTTTTAAAAACTGAGAGAAAAAAAAAGTAATTTTGTCAAAATAAATAACTTGGGCTCTTGAAATATTTATAAAGCCCAGTAACACAAAAAGTTAGCCCAATGGGCTTCGTCTGAGTGAACCCGAAAACAAACACAGTGTGTACCACTGTACCCCCCGCCGTCTGCCATCATATTCCATGAACAACAAAACCCTAATTCAATACCCAATTCATTAACAAACAACCAATGAAACTTTATATTCATGTTACTATTGAATTCTAGGGTTTCATTTCACTGAATTGACACTCATCAAAACTGTGTATTCCATTTCATCACTCATAATGCGTAAAATCTATCAAATTAACCCAAAATATTTCCTGGGGGTTCATCAAACCATCATAAAAACCCGATCTTTATCCTATATCTCAAATCCCATGAAGCAAAATCAGTTCTTGCTGTGTGAAATCAAGAATATTCTTCAATCAGACAACTGGGAAACCATTCTTGCACACTCAGATGTGCCCAAGAACCTAAACCCACGTGTAATCCATATGCTGCTTCAACAAAACCAGGTGGGAGTTCAACCAAATTCCAAAAAGATCACATTTTTAGCCATTAGTCTATGTAATAATAACTTATATGGGTGTGCTAGTATTCTAATTGATGCCATGATTGCAATGCATTTGCCTCCGATATCGGTTTTGGATTCTTTTGCCAGCTGTTATAAAGAATGTTTTGTTTCTTGTGGTAATTTGAATCCCAAGGTGTTTGAGGTTGTTGTGGATAGGTATAGAGTTAAGGGGTTATTAGATGAAGCTGTTGAGATTCTTTTGAAAACCGATCAATTTGGGTTCGGTTATTTGTTTTTTAATTCAATTTTGAAAGATTTGCTTAAGGGTAAAAAGTTGGAGCTTTTTTGGAAGGTATGCGAATCGATGCAGAGAAAAGTCGGTTTCTTTGATGTCTACGCGTATACTAATATGATAAGAGCTTATTGTATGGTGGGAAATATAGAGAAAGCGAAAGAGGTGTTTGTTAAGATGAATGTGAATGGGTGTACCCCTAGCTCTGTCACCTACAATGTGTTGATTGATGGTTTGTGTAAAACGGGCCGTATTGATGAAGCCATTAAGCTCAAAAATAGTATGATTAATAATGGGTTGGCGCCTAATGTATTTTGTATACCACATTAGTTAATGGTTTTTGCATAGTGAAGAGATGGGAAGATGCAAGAATGGTGTTGGATGAGATGAGTGATGCGGGTGTGGAGCCAGATGTTGTGACGTATAACGCTTTGGTTAACGGGTTCATGTCAGAAGGTGACGTGGAAGCCGCGCTTAGGGTTAAAGATAAGATGGCCGCTAGTTGTGTTGGTGCAAATTTGATTGTGTATAATACACTTATTTATTGGCTATGCAGGATGCATAATATGGATAGACTAAAAGAGTTAGTAAATGAGATGTTGAGTTTAAGCATGAAACTTGATGCTAGAACGTTTACTTTGTTGATTCACGGTTATTGTAAAGTTAGGCGGATGAATGATGCTTTTGCAGTTTTGGAAGAAATGAGAAAGCTTTATTTGGAACCAGATGCAAGAACTTATGTTCTTTTAATCTTTGGATCATGTCTCACTGGGGATCTTGAAAAGGCGGAAGCGCTTATGTTGGAAACAAGTTTTAAGAATCTTAAACTCGATTATGTAGTTTATGAGACCTTTTTAAGTGCTTGCTCAAAAGAAAATGATTACAAAAAGTTGAAAAAAGTTATGGAGGTGATGAAAGATAAAAGTGTGATTCCAAATGAGATTTGTTATGGAAGTGTTATAGGATGCTTTTGTAGAGTTGAGAAAATGGATGAAGCAAGATTTTACATGAATGAAATGATGGATTACGGTATAGAGCCAAATGTTCACATATTTGGATCAATAATCAATGGCTATTGCAAGTTAAGTGAACTAAAGGTTGCAAATAAGTACTTTTATGCAATGATTGACCGTGGTTTAGTCCCGTTAGCTTCAACTTATGAAGTTTTAATTCAGAAAAACTGTAAAAGTATCAACTTGATTGACGCGTTCTCCATTTTTAGATTCGTGCTTTCTAGAAAGTTCTTTTCCGTCACTTTCACGTATATGATCCTTCTTGATGGTCTCATAAAGTGTAAAAAAGATCAAGAAGTTTCCGGGCTCTTGATGGAATTTAAAGACGAGGGTCTCGTTTTTAATCTTTCATCATTTAATCCTCTTTTATTCGGTTTGTGCATTAAAGGAAAAGCTGAAGAAGCTTGTAAGCTTGTTGAAGATGGTTGGTGTACTCCAGATACGTTTACTTATAACATTTTAATGAAGGGTTTTTTCAGAATTGGTAAAACTGAGAGAGTAAAGGAAATGTTTGATAAAATTAAGGAGCAGGGTTTGACTCCAGACTTTGTCTCGTATAGTAGGATGATCGTTGGTTTCTGCAAGTTTAGGGATTTAACTACAGCGTGTGGAGTACTAGATGAAATGGTGCAAAATGGCATATCACCAAATAATTATTTATGTGTTCTTGTGAATTGTTGTCACGAGATTGGGGATTTGGAAAAAGCTAAGGAATTGAGTGAGAAAGGTTCTGCGTTGACCTCCTCTTTCGGCACATTGACTTTTAAAGATGAAGAAACCAAAAGAAGCCAAATGGGAATATAATAAAGGAAGCAGCTTTGTTTGTGCTTAAAATTTATGGGCTTGAATTTAAGAAGGGGAATGAAGAAAGGCTAGAATTTTACCAAAACAGCCTTGGGATTGAAGGTAATTACACCATACTTATTTTTTTCTAGTTCTATTTAAAAGTTATAGAAAATAATCCTTCAGTCTGATTTAGTGTGATGACTATTTTACTCTATTCAGGTCAAACAACACAGGGTCAACACTCTTAACAGTTTCAGGCATTAAAGTCTTGAACTTCCAGCTTTACCGAATGATGATAGGCCTACCATTCGGTAGTATTTTTGACTATTTCTGGTAACTAATTTCGTTAGGAGGGTAATGCTATGTTCATATTATCTTTTTAAAATTATGAAGCTTTTTTTACCCTTTTGGAAACATCTGCAGAGAAAGCATGTGCTAGTGCTTAGCAGATAGAATGTAAATAAATAGTTGCAGAAATGAGAATTGGAGTTTAGCAAATAACATCACATATGCCACCTGCACTAACAATTAATCCATTTGATATTATTTGATTGCCCAAGGTGCTAAATTCACACCAAGATTTTATCTTGTTGCCTTTTGAGTTGCATTCCAAGGGGTGTTTGGGACTTTATCTAATTAATATAATCAAATAAGCAACCCCTATAAAACATGGCAGATGAGATGTTTGGAAGTGTGTATGCTGCAAGAAGTTGCAGTACTCAAAATCATTTGTTACATAAACTAGTGTTTGAAGTTGTAATGCTCAAAATATCATGTATTACTGATCATTTAAAGTAAACAAAAGATAAAATGACTATAAAGGCTGCTCTTTTAAATTTTTGTATTTAAAATATGCTCCAACAATTTATCATCAACTCTATTAACATTTTTATAAAGATAGTTTTTTACACTTGTCTGTTACTCTTTGTGTTATAAACTTGTTCTCTGAAACTAAAACATTTTGTCCTTAAAAATTTTTTACACCACCATCAAATAACAAGATTTCCTGGATGATGATCAGCATGAAAGAACGTTTTCAAATTTCAGTATCCACACGATAAATTAGCCATTTATAATTTTTCTCAAAAAAAACCTCAGTTTAGAGTTGATCAAAAAAACCGGTTCCTGGAACCGAACCGGTGGACCCGAACCGGAACCGAACCGGTTCCTACCCGTTTTTGGTAGGAACCGGACCCTATCTGATTCAACCCGATGATCCGTGACCGGTTCTTGCAATTCTGAGTGGGGGCGGGTAGGAACCGGAACCGGTTAGGAACCGGTTCTATCCGGAACCGGTTAGGAACCGGTTTTAGCCGTTGGATCGATTAAGCCGTTGGAAATCGTTTTTTTGGCCGTTTTTTGACCGTTGGGTTCAAAAATAGCCGTTTTTTGGCTCCCCCAAGCACCCCACTACTAGTATAAATAGGTATTTGGTGTCATGGGTTCATCACAACACTCAAAACGCAAACCCGAACGCAAAAAATACAAAAAAACGCTATTACAACGTTTTGAGTTCTCTAATCTCTTGTTTTCTCTTCTTCTATATTCATATTTGTTGTTATGGCTGCCTCACAATCATCGGTTGGTCAAGGTTCCAACGCCGAACCAAGTTTCGTTCGTATTGTACCTCATAATCGTAATCAAGAGATTTGGTGCAATTGGGATTTGGTTGAATTGAGTGACCATTCATTGAAGGCTCGGTGCAAGTTTTGTGGGGTTTATTTAAACTCACTTTCGAATTCAAATTTGAAGAAATACATCAAAAAACCGTATTGCAAGGCGTTGAAAAAGAACGTCGATTCGCAACAAACGCAAATGGATAGTGAAGGCGGAATATTTACATACCAAATTGATCGAGTTCAAGATCGTATGGCGAAGTTTGTGATTCAAGAAGCTTTGCCGTTTAGCCACTTCGACAGCCCTCGCTTAACCGCCATGATTCGAGATACGCTTCAACCACAATACACTCACGTAAGTCGTCATACTCTTAAACGTTATTGTTTAAAATTGTGGAAGAAGGCCAAAGAGGTACTAATTGCATATTTTGAAAATATAAATACGGGAATAAACTTAACTAGTGATGTTTGGTCGGCTCCACATGGTCTACCCGAATCTTATCTTTGTGTCACCGCTCATTGGGTAGACCCGTCATCGTGGGAAATGATGAAACGCACCATTGCTTTCGAACTCTTTGAGTATCCACATACGGGAGATAATTTGTTTGAAATTTTAGATTATGTTATAAAAACTTATAAACTAGAAAATAAAATATTTTCAATGGCATTTGATAACGCGTCGAATAATACATCAGCGGTTGATAAATTAAAATTAAAATATACGCCGATTTGCAATGGTGTATTTTTTCACTCAAGGTGTGTTGCACATATCATTAATTTAATCGTGCAAGACGGACTTGCTTCGGATGAGGTTACATCGGTTATAAACGATTTTAGACTAATGATACATGAAGTTTTTAAGAAAAGTAAAAAAAGACAAATGGATTATAGAAAATTTTGTAAAGATACGGGAAGAAAAGCTTTGGGAGCTAATTGGGATGTACCTCATCGATGGAATTCCACTTGCATAATGTTTCAAAGTGCTTTGGAACAAAGAGAAACTTTACAAATGTTTCATTCTAGTCTTGCCGAGAATGATTTGGCAATCCCCTTTTCAAATGAGAAATGGGAAATTATCAATGACTTATCGACTTTTCTTGAAGTTTTTAAAACATCAACTACGAAACTATCGGGAACGTATTATCCGACAAGTCCCTTGGTTCTTTCGGAGTTATTTTTAATGGTTAACAATCTTAAAGAATTTGAAAATAAAAGTCCAATGTTTTCAAACATATATTACCAATGAAGTTTAAATTAAAAAAATACTTTCTTGAATTGCCACCGGTTTTTACTTGCGCCGCCGCTTTAAACCCAATGTTAAATGTTACGGGGGTTGAATGTGTGATAGACGAAATTTTTTCAGCCTTAGATATGCATGAAATTGACCCAAACTTTTCAACAGAGGCAAAAAATTATTTTAACTTGAATTTTAAATTTATGTATGACTTTTATTTAAATAAATATGGGTCAAACATACACATGCCTATGCCGGGGGGGTCTTCATCAAGTTCAAGTGCCACTAGAGTACGAGATCCCATGATTAGCCTTATGAACACCGTTCGCAACGTAACGGCTAAAAAACAAAGGGGTAACACCCCTTCAAGCGAACTAGGAAGGTATAGTGCAAATGATTACTCTACCGGTTTATCTGAAGAGGAATATGACACTTTTGATGTTTTGGCTTGGTGGAAGGTAAAGGAAACCGAGTTTCCGATTCTTGCCACCATGGCCCGTGATTTACTAATCGTCCAAGCTTCTACGGTAGCTTCGGAATCCGCTTTTTCTCGTAGTGGCAGGGTAATATCGGTGAGAAGAACAAGACTAAATTCGGAGTCGGTGGAGATGTGCATTTGCTTAAAGGATCACTTGGACTCAATCGATCGTATTCAACACGTAACCACTCTCGAAGATGAAACACCACTTGATGTTCGAGTGCACGACGAACAAGAAGGCATTTCTACAAGTAATTCCGAGGAAGAAGTCGCCGCTCAATAATTACGACGAACAAGAAGGCTTTTCTAGAAATAATATGTCACAACTTTATATTTATAAGTTTAATGTTTTGTTAGTTTGTTTTTGAAGATTTTAAAACATGTAACCTTTTTTTTTTTTGAACTTCTTAAAGTAAATAAAATGAATTTTATGTTAATTGTTTTGTTTATTTTTCATACTATACAAATACGAATCGTAGTTTAGAATCCAAATCGCAAACGAAAAACGAAAAAAAAAAAAAAATTTTACACTGTAACCGGTTGGAACCGGTTACAGTGTAGGAACCGGTTTAGGAACCGGTAAGAACCGGTTAGATAGGTTAGGGGTCCGAGGGTGGGAGAACCGGTTCGGTTCCCTAACCGGTTCGAGCCTGGAACCGGTTTAAAAGGGGGTTTTGAATATAGGAACCCGTTAGGAACCGGTTCCGGTTCCTAGTCCCAAACCGTTTTGAACATCCCTACCTCAGTTTATAGAGTTTTTTTCCCAAACTACTGTGGGTGGAGTGTTTTCCACTTATTTTCATTTTTTACTTTTAAATCAACATATTAGTGTACTTTTTATTTCTTTTATTAGTTAGTTTCATCTTATCAGTACAATACCTTATTTTATATATATTTTATTTCTCATTCAGCATTTTCTTATTTTTCTTTATTTGTTCTAAATCTTTCTTTTTTATTACTTCTCTTATTTGATTTTCTAAACATATCATTTTTTCCTTTTGTTTTAGAATATATTGATCAGTTTATGAATTTTATTTTCCGGATTTAATTTCAGTATTGTAATAAACATAACCACTTCCGATCGAATTTGTGTCAAATAGTAGCCTTGATGTATGGGTTTTACCAACGCCCGAGTTTTACCAATTTATGCCGTTATTTTTTTGTATTAAATATATTCATTTTTAGTTTTCATGTTTAGTTCCAGTACCGTATAACCTAGCCGATACTGACCGAATTCGCGTCGAATAGTCGCCACAATTTTTTGGTTTTACTGACGCTTGTGGTGTATTTTTTTTTCTTTAAATATGATATTTTACGAATTTATTTTTTGTTTAGTTTCGGTATTGTAGCAAACCTAACCATTACTGATGTAATTTGCATTAGTGTCGGTTAGATTCCATGGTACCGGAACTAAACTAGAAAAGTAAATTCCTAAAATTAACATTTAAATAAATAACACTAAAAATCAGTAAAACCAGATGTTGTAGTGACTATTCGATGCAAATTCAAGCTTTATTAATTAGGTTTGTTACAGTACCTAAACTAAACCAAAAAACAAATTCCGTAAAATGAATATATATTTTTTAGAAAAAGAAAAGGACAAGAAAATATATTAACTAGAAAAATCAAATAAGAGAAGAAATAAAATAGTAAAATAATTTTAGAAAAAATAATAACAAGTTGAATGATAAAAAAAATATCAACAAAAAAAAAAGCTATCAGATTAATCAAATGAAAATATATAAAAAGTATGAAATGAAAATAGATAATGGATTAACTAATAGAAGAAATAAAAATACATTAATATGTTGATTTAAAAATAAAAAGTAAAAAATAAGTGGAAAAGTTTGATAAATAGTTTTCAATGAACACCTAAATGGTAAATAGTTTTTCCACCAACACTAGTTTGGGAAAAAAAACTCCAGTTTATATTACTTGATTATATACAGTTTTTGAAAAAGATAAGGACATTTTGCATAAAAAAGTAAGGCATGAAACATCATGAAATCTAATTAGCCGAGGAATGAAGATAACCGGCCAAAACGACCAACTTGGTAACTCACTACAGTTTTGCTAACTTCTCATACTCACACCTGAGTTAACTCTACCGGCTTCAACGTTGACCTGATTTCTCTTCACTACCTCACTAACTTTCTTTAACCACCATCACACAAGATATATACAGCCAAACAACTAACAATTCAATTAACAAACTCGCGCTTTCCTTGAAGGCGCACTATTGGAAGACGTATCTATACCATCATCAAGATTGACTTTTCCCCAACCTCCGTTGACTCTGGTAGTCAACACTGACCTCACTTTCTTTGAAGGCACACAATTGGTAAATATATCTATACCATCATCAAGACTGGCTTTTTCCTGATTTCCCTTGACTTTATTAGTCAACTCTGACTGCAGTTCCTTTGAAGGCACACTACTGGTAGATATATCTATACCATCATCAAGATTGACTTTTTCCCGACCTCTGTTGACTTTGTTATTCAACCCATTGTAGTGAACGATGTTTGTAGCAACAGCATATGTAGAAATCGCTTTCCCAGAATCTTGAATGTGTTTTCTGTCAATTATAGATGATTGCCCACAATATCGATCTCCAGTTGCCATATCTCTGAGCCGTTGGATCACAATATTCTTATCCTCGCTGATGTCATCTGGTGATAACTGCATAAATATGTGAAATTTCATTTCTGTAATGGGATTTTATTTCAAAGGTTACATAAACTTAAATGTAAGGACTTTACCAAAAATCAATTGGACAATCAATGCTAATAAACCGACAACCACAACCTTCACTGAAATTAACCCATAACACCATGTGAATCGGTCTTGATTTAAGTGTTTCCCTGCAAATGTAAATACAAAAGGAACATTTGACGATAAAAAACACAGGGACCAAATTCGGCAAGTTTTCATATGAACATCTAAATAAGTAATAACCTTTTGAGCAAAAATGGTTGCTGGTTTAGGACTGCGGTTTTCAGCTCCGGTCTCTCAGGAAAGGTAACCTGGATTAAAACACAAAATCATATCTCAGATAGATTAAACAAAAAACTATACAAAAAAATTGCATTGAAAGAATTTAATAATATTAAACCTCTACGGATTCAATAAATGGAAGGGGAGCTTTTTCTCCATGAACACTAACAACTTTAAGAGACCATTTTATATATTTTGATTCTGCAATTTAGAAAACTACATATTTATAAAACTAATATTACAGCATAATAAAGAATAATATTTGTGTTGGTGATCAAATAAACTAAAAAACATACGTACCCGAGACACATCCTGTTTGATTAAGGATTAGCTGGAAAAGATCCACTCGAACGTATGGAGCAATAGGCATTTTAACAAGTTGCAGTACCTCCGCCATTACCTACATGAAAATAGCCTCAATTTAATTAATCGATTCAAATATCATTGTTAATTCTTGATTGTTGTAAATGACTAAACTTGATTCAAATAAATGTTACCTTGTCAACAAGACCATGAATGAGTAAACTCGCTTTCTTGTCTTTTGGAGTTTTCTGTAAATATATAAAATCATTAACACCCGCAAACTAATTTTCACCAATAATATAAACTAAGAAAACAAACATGACACTGAGTGAGGTTAACATGAAAATACCTGAAGGTTGACTATCACCATCTTTCCTTTATTGCGAACGGTCGTTAAAGGAAGGTTGCATGCGGGAGTTATCTGCAAACTGCATAAAAATATTAATTTCAAAATTCTTATAATCTAGCTAAATATTTTTAACAAAGGTGACGTGCGACAAGAAAATATTTACCTAGTCCCTAAACATAACACGAGATCTGCTTTTCGACAATGTTTTTCTGCTGCATTCATCTCTTTACGAGGTAGTTCATCCTATGAGGACAATTGAAGAAGTAAAAGTTTAAAAATAACAATAACAACAAAGCATAATATTCATTATATATAATTATTAATCAGTAGTTTAGTACCTCCCAATCAAGAACCGAGTCCTTGAGTTTTGCCCCGCATTTTGGATCACAACAACGTCTCGATGTCTCCTTTAAACCTATAGTCTCCACCTCAAAATCTCTCAAGTACCTACATGAGCAATGAATTCCTAACAGTATAAAACATTCTAAAGCAGCGCAAGCAGAGCATTTATAGAAAACTATAAAAAATTTTATTAATAACAACTTACTCTATGCCACATGTAGGGCAAACCT
>NW_027492937.1:0-62059 GCF_021521415.1 Bidens hawaiensis | reverse complement strand
TTTGGAAATATACAAATTCTCTTATTTTACTCCTTATTTTTCTCTCCCCTCCTCTCCTTTTCTTTCCTTTAATAAAACTCGGGAACACCCCTTTTATATTTTCCTTTCCTTTCCTTCCTTAAATGAAACTCGGGAACACAACAAGTTTTGTCCATCCCTCATTTTTCTTCTCTTTCCTCCTTTAAATGAAACTCGGGAATACACTGTAATATTTGAATCACCATTTTCTCTTGAATTATCCAATTTAAAAACATAAAGGCCACGTGTATTTTTTTCTTGTTGCATGGTGTGTATGCAATCATTATGCATAACACACACATAATCATAATTAATGGGCAAATCATCGCTATCTTTGGTAACATCAATTTCACTACCAATTTGAATTGGAGATTCCATAATTAATCTCGAAACTTGTGGATCAATATTCAAACCATTCTCATTGATTTGAATTGTCAAATCCCTAGGAAATCCCAAGTTAAGCGATTCTCCCATAATTGCGGGCCGAATGAATGGAACTTCCATAGTTAACTCATCTTCACAGCTATCCACCACTACACCACCATTGAAGCTACCAATATTTACTAGATTTGCAAGGCCATCGGTAATCACTGCATCACCACCAAAAACCTCACTAAGAAGCGTTTGCACCAAAGAACATTCTTTTTCATCGGGTTTAATCTCGTCTTCATCATATCGGGGTTTCGTGTCCGGTAAAAACCTTCTGTCGTACTTGTCTCTATAAGTTTGTTGGAAGAACCAGGGGGTAGGAATGGCATAAAGGATATTCCTCCTTGTCGTTCTCATTGTCCCGGGCGATGATTCCCGATTTGGTCTCCTTAACGCGCATATCCTGTTGCAACTTGAGACTGCGGACTCGTTTTAGGAGCCGTTTGATCTCCTCAAGATCTCGGACTCGTTGTCGGTGTCATTTGATCTCTCCAAGATCAAAAAGTCGTTGTCGAAGTCGCTTGATCTTTTTAAGATCGCAGACTCGTTGTCAGAGTCATTCGATCTTAAGATCCTGCGGGTTGGGATAGATTCCACTGTTGTCTCTCGTGGCGACTCTTCTAGTAGAATACCAATCTCTATTATGGGCACGTGAAACAAACATACTTCTGTCGTTGCCTCTAGCGTGGAATTTACGAGCAAGAAAGTATCCATCCTCACGTCGAGCCATTTGAGAATTAAAAGCTCTAATACCAACTGATGTAGTTTTCGAAGCGATCAATGGCTCAAGACACTCATGATAATCAAAGACAATAAAACAAACCAAAAGTTCCAAGAACAATGTTCTTTATCAATAAATTTCAATAAAAAAAACAAACTAACAAAGAACCATAGAACCCTATTTATACTAAACGTTAAAAAGAGAAACATGGAAACTATTTAAACATATAAATAATAAAAGATATTAAAAACTAAATTCAAATTAGGAGATAAATCTGCATCATACTCTCCGTCTTCAAATAAAACTCGTCCTTGAGTTTTGCCTTCAATCAAAACCACCAGGATCAAATAGAACATGTGACATTTGAGACAAAATCAGGTACACCTTAGTAATTACATAGAGAATAAATGATTAACCATTTATTGCGTATCGAACAAACGAATAACCAAACGAGTCTAGTTATGACCCAGATATCCTATCCTGGGGGGGCATATATAAGTGATATATGTATATTATAATCTAACATATTGATATTATGGCCTTAGTATAATAGCAAACCAGTTAAACAAAAAGATAAACGTTTAACTACCCGCTATGACTTTAAAGGCGAAAGTTAGTTTCAAAACAAGTATTGTATCATCCGTTAAGCCAAAAAAGACTTACAAAACATTATTTGAGATGTTTTAAGTGATTCGTGAAAATATTTTGGATTTTTACAACCAAATAGTATGCTTTTCTAAATTTACAAAAATGTGGCCGAAAAACACTCGTTTTCACGCTGGTTGTAGTACGCGATATATTTTTCTTGCAAAAAACCAAACCTGAAATAAACTTGGACAGATTTCATGTACGGACATGAAAAACGAGGCAAATGGACCAAGGTGGGGCCTAAGGTGTAACACCCCGACCAAAGGCGGATTATACATCGGGGCGCCACATGTTGTTTCATTACTCGTGACACTATTGGGTGTCAATATTTATTTATACACATTATCGCGCACGCGCAAAGTAAGAATAGAAAAAAAACATAAATCAACATAAATCTATATATTATAAAGCATAATATTCAAATAACATAAACTTGTCTTGTTACATTTTAAATCTAGGTCCAAAACAAAAGTAAACATCCTATGTGTCCTCAAGCTTCAAAGCAGCTACTGCAAACCTGAACATGTGTTAAAATAAAACGTCAAACACTTGCGTGTTGGTGAGAAATCAAGTTTAATAGATATTCATAGTTAATCATAGATAATCATAGATAATAACAGTAAATCTGCGCGCAACATATGTTAATCTGGTATCTAACAAGGGTGAAATCAGATTGTGACCAAGCCTTAGATTCATAGCTCATAGTTCAATCCGTACTCCCAATTGAGCACAAAAACAAGAAAACTGTGCAAGTGTAAACAAAAGAGAAAACATAAACGATAGGTTCTCCCGTGTCTACCAATGGATCCATGAGAACTTCGGAATAGGCCGAACAAAGCGGTTAATGATACACACATACAAATAACAGCCAAGTAAATATCCATAACACATGGGATACTGCGCGACTAAAACTTCATAAACAGTTTAAGACTCAGTTTTGTACGAACACATGAACATCCCAAAACATTAAAACAAAAAGGGATTAGATACGAGATTACTCACTTGATAAAGATGCGATGAAAGATACAGCAAGAACCACTTTAAAATAAGCACAAGTTAACCTATAAATAAAGATTATTGTTTTTAATGATTTGTTTTAAGTCATAATTTAATAAGTAAATTATTATATATAATATATTACCGGAAAAGCAAGGCAGAACGGAGAGGAAGACGGAGGCAGAGAGGAGGCGGCAGAGAGTGTAAGGAAAACAGGAGAGATTAAGTGTTTGTGTGTGTAGTGTTAAGAAAATAATACTATTATTTATAGGAAAACCCTAGGAGACATAAATCCAGAAAAAGGGGAAAAGGTTCCAAGACAAACAGAACAAGACAAAACAAAAGATAACAAAAGATATCAAAAGATATGGCAGCTGCAGGGGGCAAGATAAAGCTGACAGCGAACAGTAAAAAGGCATGGGCAGGTCAGATAAAGGTACTGGTCAAGCATGGCAAAAGCAGATCTCAAAAGATAATGTCAGTCACTTTATCTACCAACCAATGGGGTTGGTACGCATGCTGCGCCGAAAGTAACTATTCAGACATTAGATAGGTTAGGTCAACAGCACAGAAGATAAGACAACACAAAGCATACAGGCTGGAATAAACAGAAGATACAAGGGTTAAGCGCGGGAAGGCTGAGTGCGCGAGCGCGAAGGCTGGCACAAAAATCCTTAGCGCACTGCGGGAAGAATCACAATTCCTTAGCGCACTGCGGGAAGAATCACCATTCCTTAGCGCACTGCGGGAAGAATCACATCCTTAGCGTGCTGCGTGAAGAACAAGAATTCTAAGCGCATCGCGGAAAGAACATGCATTCTTAGCGCGCTGCGAGAAGAGTTCTCTTCACGCATCGCAGGAACAAGATGTCTTCACGCAGGCTTCCATGTAAGGAGTCTGGCGCGTGGAGCTGCAGACATCCTTAGGCGGGAGGGACCAAAGGACAAGCAAAGAGGGAAACAAGGCGGAAAGAGAGGAGAGGGACGGGACAGCGGGAAGGAAACGAAAGGCGGGAGGGAAATAAATACTAAATAAAATACATATTAAAAATAAAGTAAAAATACTAAATAAATATTAAATCACCAAAAGAAAGAGATCGGGTCAGAGAAACGGGTACCTGGGTCGGGTCGGATCGGGCAGATGTCACAGTCTCCCCTACTTTAAGAAATTTCGTCCCGAAATTTATCTCGAAGTAGGTTGCGCAGAGAACAGGTGCGGGTACTTGATCTTCATTTGATCTTCCCTTTCCCATGTAAACTCGGCTCCGCGCTTGGACTCCCAGCGAACTTTCACGATAGGGATGCGACTGCGCTTGGTTTGCTTTACCTCGCGATCCATAATCTCAACAGGCTTCTCAACGAAATGCATAGTTTCATCAACTTGAACTTCATCAAGTGGAATGTGAAGGTTCTCGTCAGCTAAACACTTCTTGAGATTGGATACATGGAACGTTGGATGCACATTACTGAGCGCGGGCGGCAGGTCAAGTCTGTAGGCAACTTTTCCCACACGCGCGAGAATCTTGAATGGTCCAACATAACGAGGAGCAAGCTTACCTTTCTTCCCAAAGCGGACAACACCTTTCCAAGGCGACACCTTGAGGAGAACAAGATTACCAACTTGAAATTCGAGAGGCTTTCGCCTGCGATCTGCGTAACTCTTCTGTCGGCTTCTGGCAGTCAGCAGATGATCACGGATCTTGGCGATTTTATCGGTTGTCTCTTGAACAAGTTCGGGTCCTGTGATTTGAGTTTCACCCACTTCGCTCCAACAGATCGGGGAGCGGCACCTACGACCGTAAAGTGCTTCAAATGGGGCCATACCGATACTGGAATGATAGCTGTTGTTATAAGAGAACTCGATCAAAGGCAGGTGTGAATCCCAATTTCCTCCAAAATCAAGAACACAAGATCGGAGCATATCCTCAAGAGTTTGAATAGTTCGCTCAGACTGACCGTCAGTCTGAGGATGATATGCCGTACTCATGTCCAAGCGAGTTCCTAGCGCAGATTGGAGAGAATTCCAAAAGCGAGATATAAAACGGCCATCGCGATCGGATATGATGCTCAAAGGAGTACCATGGCGGCAGACAATTTCCTTGACATAAAGCTGCGCGAGCTGCTCAACACGGTAGTTTTCACGAATGGGCAGAAAGTGAGCAGACTTAGTCAATCGATCCACTATTACCCAAATGCTATCATGTTTGCTTGCTGTCAAAGGTAACTTGGTAATAAAGTCCATCGCTACACATTCCCATTTCCACGTAGGAATTTCTGGTTGTTCGAGCAAACCAGATGGGCGTTGGTGTTCAGCTTTTACTTTAGAACAAGTCAGGCATCTAGCTACGAACACAGCAATATCCTTTTTCATGCCAGGCCACCAATAAGTAATGCGCAAATCCTTGTACATCTTATCAGCGCCAGGATGAATAGAATACCGAGATTTATGCGCTTCACACAGGATATCAGCGCGAAGATTCTCATCACAAGGGATCCAGATGCGATTGAGATAGCAGAGTATTCCACTCAGATTAGGGACAAAGTGCGCTTCCGCGCCACACGCTAACTCGGCGCGAAGGTTACCATTACTGATGGATGCGCGCTGTGCGTCACGAATACGCGATTCAAGGTTGTTCTGAATCGGCGCGAAGTGAAGCTGGGTGCGCGGCAAGATACAGTTAAGCTGGCAGGGTTTTCGGCTGAGCGCATCGGCTACCACATTAGCCTTACCAGGATGATACCGGATCTCACAATCGTAATCGCTGATGAGTTCGTTCCATCGGCGTTGCCTCATGTTAAGTTCCTTTTGATCAAAGATATGCTGAAGGCTTTTATGGTCAGTGTAGAGGATACACTTAGTACCATAAAGGTAGTGTCTCCAGATCTTCAAGGCAAAAACAACTGCACCAAGTTCGAGATCGTGAGTTGTATAATTCTTTTCATGAACCTTAAGTTGCCTCGATGCGTAAGCGATAACCTTGCCTCGTTGCATAAGAACACAACCGAGACCTTGGTTGGAGGCATCGCAGTACACGACAAAATCATCATTACCCTCAGGTAGCGCAAGAACAGGAGCTTCACACAACAGACGCTTGAGCGTCAGAAAGGCTTCTTCTTGCTTCGAGCCCCAAATATACGGTTTACCTTTGTGCGTTAGAGCTGTTAAAGGCAAAGCGATCTTCGAGAAGTTCGAAATGAAGCGCCGGTAATAACCAGCTAAGCCCAGAAAGGAACGGATCTCAGAAGGAGAGGATGGCGTAATCCAGTTCTTGATTGCTTCAATCTTGGATGGGTCGACATGAATACCCATCTTGTTTACAACATGACCAAGAAACTGTACTTCATCAGACCAGAATTCACACTTGGAAAGCTTAGCATAGAGTTGCTCAGCTTTAAGCTTTTGCAATACCAATCGGAGATGTTGCTCGTGCTCGGCCTTGGTCTTAGAATACACCAGAACATCATCGATAAACACAATCACGAATTTATCCAAGAAAGGCCTACACACCCGATTCATTAGATCCATGAAAACGGCGGGTGCGTTGGTCAAACCGAAGGACATGACCAAGAATTCAAAATGGCCATAGCGAGTTCGAAAAGCAGTCTTCGGAACATCTTCATCGCGGATGCGCAACTGGTGATAGCCAGAGCGGAGATCGATCTTGGAAAAACAAGAGGCACCTTGGAGTTGATCGAAGAGGTCGTCAATACGTGGTAAGGGATACCGGTTTTTAATGGTGAGTTTGTTCAACTCGCGGTAATCAATACACATGCGAAACGATCCATCTTTCTTTTTAACGAACAACACCGGAGCACCCCAGGGCGAAGAGCTAGGGCGAATGAATCCTTTAGCTGTCAACTCTTGAAGTTGGCTTGCCAATTCTTGCATCTCAGCGGGTGCAAGACGATAAGGAGATTTAGCTACGGGGGAAGCACCAGGGACAAGATCAATACGGAACTCGACTTCACGAGCGGGAGGGATACCAGGAAGATCATTAGGAAAAACTTCAGGGAAATTACGCACGACAGGGATATCGCGAAGCTTCTTTTCTTCAGCAGGTTTAACCACATGGGCTAGAAATGCAACACACTTCTTCCGCATGAGTCTTTGGGCTTCGGCGCAAGACATAAGTTTAAGACCACTGGAGGGTTTTTCGCCGTAAATGTGAAGATCACCATTTTCTCGAGGTATGCGAATCAATTTCTTGGCGCAAATAACTTCGGCGCGATTCTTCGAGAGCCAGTCCATACCAATGATAACATCAAAGCTTCCAAGAGGCATAGGGATGAGGTCGATCAGAAAATCGTTTTCGTTAAGGTTAAGCGTGCAATCTTTAATCACCGAGTTAATTAAAATAGTTTCACCGTTAGCCAATTCAACTGAAAAATCCTCTTTTAAATCGCTGCGCGGTCGCGCAAGCTTCTGCTCGAAGGCGCGAGAGATAAAACTTCGATCGGCGCCAGTATCAAAAAGTACAGAGGCATAAAATCCGTTAAGTAAAAATGTACCATTAACTACATCATTATTCGCTTGCGCTTGGTGCGCGGTTATGTTAAAAGCTCGTCCACGCGTCACTTGGTTCGAAATCTGGTTCACCGGATTCGCTTGTGTGATTTGCACTTGTAGTCTCGGGCACGCGTTCCGGAAATGACTGGGATCACCGCAGTTAAAGCACGACCTGGGTCGTGGGTTTTGGTAGGTTGGTTGTGGGTTCTGCGGGTAAACTGGTGGTGTTGGCGCAATTGGATTGGCGGGAAGGACTCTACAGAACTCAGCAGAGTGACCAACACGGCCACATCGGTTACATTGTCGACACGGGACTTGAGGTGGGTGATGAAGTCTACAGGTTGGGCAAAAGGGTTGGTTTCCTGTGTAAGGTTTCTTAGTTGGCGGGGCAGGAAGTGCTGGATTGGTTAAGGCATAGTTGTGGACTACAGGAGGTGCTGGGTAGGTTGACAGTGGGTTAGGCGTGTAAACTGGAGGTTGGTATGCGGGTTGCTGGACAACGGGCGGGTTGGTAAGCGCGTAAGCTTGTCTGCGCCTACGTTTCTGGTTATGGTTTGAGGGTTCAGGTTTGGTTTCTGCGGGTTCAGGGACAGTCTTGGTGGGTTTGGTCTTCTCAGTTCCCCGCAGGAACAGGGTTCCTGCTCTGACATGGTTGTCGCTGAGCACAGCGGCCAACTCGATGGCGTCAGAGAGGGTTACTGGGTTTCTGGCCCATACAGAATCTTGAATTTCCATGGGGAGACCCCCAAGGAATTTCTCTATGGCTCGGCGGGAAGGGGTAACAAGGTGAGGGACCAGTAAGCTTAGCTCGTGGAAGCGCGTCGCGTACTCGCGCGCTTCACCGCTGTATTGCTTAAGATTCCAAAATTCCTCCTCCAGGCGCTTAACTTCGTTGGGAGGGCAGAATTCTCGCGTAAGAATTTCCTTGAATTCCTCCCATGTCATGCTTGAAGCAGCCTCTGCGCCACGCGCATGAGCTACTCCATTCCACCATGTAAGCGCTCTGGATTCCAGGACACTGGAAGCATACAGGGTTCGTCTGTCTGAGGGGCATTGGGTGTGGAGGAAAGTGTTTTCAATCTTCTCAAGCCATTGGAGCATCACGGTGGCTCCTTCAAGACCTGTGAATTTTGGAGGGTTACCCGCGTTGAAGGATTTAATGTTGTAACTGGAGGTATTGGCATTGTTTTGGCTCAAGGCTTGGGCTATTGCGGCGGCCATTTCCTGGGAACGTTGCTGTCTACGCATGCGCGAGGCTTCTCTTCTCTGAAATCGGCGAGATAGCGGAGGCATTCTATAAAAATTTTAATTTTAGTTAATATCTTAGTTTTAGCACAAAGTTTAAGAAAAGCTTGGTTTCACGGAGTTAGATACTATCAAAAGTTAAAGTAAAATAAATGACCCTAAATGCAGACTTAATAAAGGTAACAAATTCGAATCAAGAATCGATAATTCATGTATCACCATGACTTTCCGAATTCCCAATTTAAAATATACGAGCAAACGAGTATTGGAGATTGATGATTCATGTATCACCATGACTTTTCAATCTTCAATATAAAATATACAAGAAAATGAGTATTGGAGGTTGACAATTCATGTATCACCATGACTTTTCAAGTCTCCAACCTCAGAACATAATCGTAAATGGAAATTGAAAATCAACTATTCATGTATCACCATGACTTTTCGGATTTTCAATCCCAACAAACGAATATGCAAGAAAAATCAATAAAAATCGAAATATCGTGAAATAAAACATAAAATCATATACTGCACAAGCGCGAGCATATCCATAAATAACGAGTAATTAACAATAAGCGCGCAAACATGAGATTTCTCTCATGCGCGAGAAGGGACTCTTAGGTATTCTAGGCCGTTACGTCTAACCACCTATCCTAAAGTCAACGAGCTCTGATACCAATCTTTAACACCCCGACCAAAGGCGGATTATACATCGGGGCGCCACATGTTGTTTCATTACTCGTGACACTATTGGGTGTCAATATTTATTTATACACATTATCGCGCACGCGCAAAGTAAGAATAGAAAAAAAACATAAATCAACATAAATCTATATATTATAAAGCATAATATTCAAATAACATAAACTTGTCTTGTTACATTTTAAATCTAGGTCCAAAACAAAAGTAAACATCCTATGTGTCCTCAAGCTTCAAAGCAGCTACTGCAAACCTGAACATGTGTTAAAATAAAACGTCAAACACTTGCGTGTTGGTGAGAAATCAAGTTTAATAGATATTCATAGTTAATCATAGATAATCATAGATAATAACAGTAAATCTGCGCGCAACATATGTTAATCTGGTATCTAACAAGGGTGAAATCAGATTGTGACCAAGCCTTAGATTCATAGCTCATAGTTCAATCCGTACTCCCAATTGAGCACAAAAACAAGAAAACTGTGCAAGTGTAAACAAAAGAGAAAACATAAACGATAGGTTCTCCCGTGTCTACCAATGGATCCATGAGAACTTCGGAATAGGCCGAACAAAGCGGTTAATGATACACACATACAAATAACAGCCAAGTAAATATCCATAACACATGGGATACTGCGCGACTAAAACTTCATAAACAGTTTAAGACTCAGTTTTGTACGAACACATGAACATCCCAAAACATTAAAACAAAAAGGGATTAGATACGAGATTACTCACTTGATAAAGATGCGATGAAAGATACAGCAAGAACCACTTTAAAATAAGCACAAGTTAACCTATAAATAAAGATTATTGTTTTTAATGATTTGTTTTAAGTCATAATTTAATAAGTAAATTATTATATATAATATATTACCGGAAAAGCAAGGCAGAACGGAGAGGAAGACGGAGGCAGAGAGGAGGCGGCAGAGAGTGTAAGGAAAACAGGAGAGATTAAGTGTTTGTGTGTGTAGTGTTAAGAAAATAATACTATTATTTATAGGAAAACCCTAGGAGACATAAATCCAGAAAAAGGGGAAAAGGTTCCAAGACAAACAGAACAAGACAAAACAAAAGATAACAAAAGATATCAAAAGATATGGCAGCTGCAGGGGGCAAGATAAAGCTGACAGCGAACAGTAAAAAGGCATGGGCAGGTCAGATAAAGGTACTGGTCAAGCATGGCAAAAGCAGATCTCAAAAGATAATGTCAGTCACTTTATCTACCAACCAATGGGGTTGGTACGCATGCTGCGCCGAAAGTAACTATTCAGACATTAGATAGGTTAGGTCAACAGCACAGAAGATAAGACAACACAAAGCATACAGGCTGGAATAAACAGAAGATACAAGGGTTAAGCGCGGGAAGGCTGAGTGCGCGAGCACGAAGGCTGGCACAAAAATCCTTAGCGCACTGCGGGAAGAATCACAATTCCTTAGCGCACTGCGGGAAGAATCACCATTCCTTAGCGCACTGCGGGAAGAATCACATCCTTAGCGTGCTGCGTGAAGAACAAGAATTCTAAGCGCATCGCGGAAAGAACATGCATTCTTAGCGCGCTGCGAGAAGAGTTCTCTTCACGCATCGCAGGAACAAGATGTCTTCACGCAGGCTTCCATGTAAGGAGTCTGGCGCGTGGAGCTGCAGACATCCTTAGGCGGGAGGGACCAAAGGACAAGCAAAGAGGGAAACAAGGCGGAAAGAGAGGAGAGGGACGGGACAGCGGGAAGGAAACGAAAGGCGGGAGGGAAATAAATACTAAATAAAATACATATTAAAAATAAAGTAAAAATACTAAATAAATATTAAATCACCAAAAGAAAGAGATCGGGTCAGAGAAACGGGTACCTGGGTCGGGTCGGATCGGGCAGATGTCACATAAGGGGACCCCACCAAGGAGCGGTCACAACTTAAGGGGAAGCCCCCCTCCTTAATCTTTCTTCATACCTAAGCAACTTAATGTGATATTTTTCACTCATTTCAACCAAAATCTGGACACTTAACTTCAGGCTTCTCTCTAAACTCTAAAAATCCTAGAGGTAAGTGGCCATTTTTAATCATTTGAGCTTTGTTTAAGCATGGTTTTTTACATAGAAATTGAACTTTGATTATCAAAAGTTACATCTAACCATGAAAAAACATTAAAAATGATCCAAAAACATGTTTTGATCTTACACATGGTTAGAAATCAGAATCAAACACTTTTTTTGGCCATAAACACAGATTAGAAGGTTTAAATCGCGTTTTTACGGTTCGAAAACTCGGTTTGAAACCCTAACCGAAACCCTTTTTTTCAAGGCTGATTTATTGATGATACATGCTTGGATTTGTGATATATGAACTGTAGATACATTAACTAGAAGGCCAAGAACCCGGACAAGCGAGAATAAGGGTTAAAATAGTCGAAAACCGCAAATGTATTACCGAAACCCTTGTTTAGGGACTGTTTAGGATTAGATTGTGACGTACTTGTTTTTAGCTTGTGAAAGTTTGCAGGGACATCAGGGACCATATGAATGAGTCCCTGTCCAAAGTTGGTAATTTGTCGATAAACCGAGAATATTTAGCGAATTTATTATCATTTGTTAGCATTTATTTGTGAGAAATACTTAAACTGCTTGAAAAATTATGAAATTTTGTGAACTTAGGTAATGCACAAAATAATCACATATAAAATTTTGGGTCAATTAGAGAACCCTAGCTATGGTTTCTGGATTCGCGTTATTTCAAGTTTTAACGAGCGTTTTTGGCTCAAAAAGGCAATTTAGCAAAATTGTTAGGTTTTGGAAATTTTACAGGGTATTTTTCTAGTTATTTGGATCATTCAGAAAATTTATCGATTTTTTCGGATATCGTTTGGTATAAACGGACGATTTACTGGCTAAAAAATAGCATGTAAAATGAACTTCTATAAATTAATAAATCAGTAAATATTTCCAGAAATATTTTTATAAAAATCCACATATATTAGTTAGTAAGTGTATAAATTTTCCTAATTAAACGATAAACCGATAATTAGTTGTGCTAATTTGAAAGTTAAACAAATTCAATTCTGATAAAAACCGGCAGTTTTGTAATTAACGAACCTGCTGGAATATCAGAACATCAAGAGTGATCAAATATCATATTTTTGGGTTAATTGAATAAAACCGAACATTTTATGAGAAATCCGGATAGTTCGGGTGAATTGTACGTGCACGCTTTTCTCCAAACCAGACTGAATAAACGGAAATGAGCCCTATAGCGAATCTAGATATCAAACTATGATTTTTCTTTATAAATTTAATCATTTAATCAACCGACACGTTTACCTGAGTTTATGTGATCATACCTATTTTCTAAATGTATAAACGGTTAACTTGACCCAGCACGTGAAATGGTGAAACTGAGCCAAGTTCGATTTTCAACATTAGACATTGAACAACGTCACAATCTAAGACTATTAATATGTTCTGGGCGTGGCAGCTATATCCAGACTAGATATACAATTAAAATATTAATATTATTATAATACTGATTATAGGAATTGAGGGATAACAAGTGAAACGAACCGCAAACTGATACCGTGCCGAATACAACTATACAATGAGTTTCAGGACCCCACTTTCTAAAGTGTTTTACGAACTTTTGGGGTGAAAAACATGTTGTTTATACCTGTGTTTCTGGAAAATGCTTTATGCCTTATGATGTGAATTATCTAAGTGCTAACACATAAAAGTCCCTCAATCATAGTAATTAACTTTCAGCCGGTGGCTTGTGAATAGTACTATTGGTTTGACAAACCCAAACGGAATCGGCATATATGCCGTGACAGACTTTGCATAGATTGCACATGTTCATAATCATACAAACATGCTATGTAGTGTTAGACATGGATACTTGGGGCATGTTGTGGGCGGAAGGGGGGCCACAATGGTAGATATTACGTGGGAAATGGAGGCATATAGCACAAACGAACAGTCAAAGCTTCACTGTAGCTTAGCATAATTACATCACATACATACATACATACATACACGAGTACATAAATGTTCTTACATACATACATACATACATACATACATACTATGATTGTTGTACGCAAACTGATTTGTTGAAACTTGTGAAACTCATCAACTATTTGTAGTTGACCTGTTTTAATATGCCATTCAGATGTATCAAAATTAGAATTTGATTGATGATGCGCTACCCTGATTTGGACTGTGGTTGATGCTGGGTAAATAGATGCAAGGGTATTGTAAGAAGTAAACAATTTAGCAGACTAATTTTGTGTTGTATCACCTAGTTTGTAAACGATGTTAGAACAATGTAATATATTGTAAACAAGTGTTACACTCGGCGCGTTGCGCCGAGACAGGTCGGTAAAACCCAAACGGTGGTAAAACCTAAGAGTTGTCTGTCCCCGGACATTGAGGCGGTAGGTCGATACAAATTTGATCGATTTCGGTTACGTGCGTTATGGTATCGGAACTAAAACTCGCGCGTCGATAAAACCTGAACGTTGTCAATCCTCAGTGTAGAACCGGTGAGTCTACGTAAATTCGATCGGTCTCAGTTACATTTGTTACGGTGTCATACTTAAACAAAAATAAATACAAAACCAAAGTCGGCATTTGGTTGTTTGTTGTTACGTTCTTTAAGGTACCAGAACTAAAACAAATTGTGTTGGGTCTACGTGAAATCGGTCGATTTCCCTCACATTCGTTACGATACCGGAACTAAAACAAAAAAAAAAAAAACAAAATTGGGCATTTTATCGATTTATGTTATGTTTGTTATGGTGGCAAAACTAAAAACAAAATGTCATCGACCACTAAGGTGCCACAAAGTGACCCAATCAGGCACTTGCGACACCAAAGTTTTCGTTTATTATATATAATAATTAGTTTGTAATATTTCTTTATAAAAAATGTGGTTGATACCAGAGGTGTCTGTTATATTCCCGTGACAGAACATCAGCTCGATCCCGTTTTATTATTATCGTCACGACCTACCCAAACGTCTTAAATACACGGGTCATCTTCCCTAGCTGTTGACCTGCACCACCGGGGTCGAATGGGGAATTAAACCGTCTCACGTTCACTATCAACTTGACCTGGTCAAATACCTCAACCTCAACCTCAACCAGACATCCACAGATACTCAGATCACGGTTTTCATTAAATTTTCTAGTATTATGTTTCATAACCTTTTCTACATTATCTTCACCTTGTAGAGGGCTTGGAGGATTTGCATACGTGTTCTCCATAACATTAATGTGAGAAGCCGCTTTATCCAGGAACCTAGGTTCTAGATTATTAGCCTTCACCACCAGCCATGTATTAATTTGGCATGGGAATGTAAATGTTGACCCAGTAACTTTCTCATGTAGGTCACGTGTAAAACTTTCATGCCAAGCCACACATACATCATTATCATAAACTTGATCCTTATAATTAAAACACAATATTCGTTTTTCAATTTGAAAATCGATTCCTTTTTTAACTTCCATTAAACTAGGAGATTTTAATAAATCACCAACTTTTCTGAATATAAAAATGCTTGGGTCAACATCTAATCCCGGCATGAAAGACTGGGTTACCATGGAAGGCACCGAACTGCCGATCAACATCGTATGGAAAACCATCTTCAACACTACAGATCTTGGAAGCTACTTTATCACCATACTTCTCATTCAGTTCCACCTTTTCAGTTGACCCACATGTATATACCCATCGACATTTGTCGTTTTCTTTGGCTCATCCAAGGAAAGCGCAGGTGCACCCTTAGCCACCATATCACCATAATTGCCCATCGTTACCACGATAGCACTTCCATCTTCATTACCACCAAGAACCCTGCTGTCGGAGTCGTTTGATCTCTTCAAGATCCCGTGGATCAGTATGGACTCCATCGCTGCCTTGGGCGATGTATCTGCAAATAGGACGTCGAACTTCTCCACAAGCACGTGAATAGCAAACACTTTGTCATTGCCAGGCGGCGAATCTACGAACAAGAAAGTATTCATCCTCATATTGAGCCATTTGAGAACCAAAAGCTCTGATACCAATTGATGCAGTTTTGGAAGCGATCAATGGCTCATGGCACTTATGATAATCAAAGACGATAAAACGAACCATAGGTTCCAAAAACAAAGTTCTCTTAATTAAAATTCAATCAAAAACTAAATAAACAATAAACCCTAGCATCCTATTTATATTAAACAAAAAAAAGATAAACTTGAAAACGAGATAAACACAAAATACTAAAAGATAAAATAACAAAATAAAAGATTCTAATTAAATAAAAATGCTTCTGCATCGTAAATGTAAAACCATGAGTTAGCAGGGAAATATAGTTGTGTCCTAGTTATATTCTAGGTATAATAATCCTATTGAATCAGCAAACATGTAAATCATATGATCAAGTTCTATTTTAACAAGTAGTACAATATGTTTTATAAAATTCATTTGTCATTGGTATGTACAATTAGTAATGCTAACAGTTTTAAAAGTATTTTTTAAAACCATACGTGAGGGCAGGAAGAGGAAGTTTAAAAAGCTCAAGGATTGATATAAAGCCATCTAAACAATGAAACATTGCAACTTAATGTTTAAAACATTTGTACAAGTTTTGAAAGAAATGTTTTCAAGTAGTTTGTTTTGTAAACAAATGGGTTGTTACCCTGTTTTTAAAGTTAATTACATTTTAAAGGTTTAAAAAAAATGTGTTATATTCATTCAATTGCATATAAAAAGTATTAGGTACCTACGGTCAGACATCCGCATGTGGTCCCGAAACTAGGATGCGAAATTCCAGTCATAAGTTTCGCCTGCTGCTTGCAATGCTTGGTAGCCACCAGTCACCACAACATTATGCGAATTTTCTTGTGTGAAAAGCAATTATTGATTTTTGCGTTGAGCGGATCTCAAGTGATTGACATGATCTTGGATCTTTACATATTGCATGTCAGAATGATCACAATCCCTTGCCTCTTTTCATTACAAACGTTGGTTAAATAATTACATTGCCAACTATTTTTGGCCTAATATTTTATATTTAACTAGTGAATAATCTATGCATTTATACTGAGATGGTTTCCATTCTATTATACCCCAGCAGTCGAAGCGGGAGGGGACCGTATGCTTAGACTAGAACGAAAGTCTTCAAAGAGTGCATGCGGTAAGCCTTTCGTGAAGATATCCGCAACCTGGTACCGTGATGGAACATGTAAGACCCGAACACGTCCCCGCTGCACCTGCTCACGCACAAAGTGAATGTCGAGTTCAATATGTTTTGTACGCTGGTGTTGAACGGGATTGCCCGTTAAATAATTAGCGCTCACATTGTCACAATATACATGTGTGGCACGGGAGAGGGGATGGTGAAGTTCAAGAAGGAGGTTTCGGAGCCAGCAAATTTCAGCTACAACATTCGCAACACCGCGATACTCGGCTTCGGCACTAGACCAGGAGATGGTGGCTTGCCGCTTTGAAGACCAAGAAATGAGGTTATTCCCGAAGTACACACAGTAGCCTGACGTAGAGCGACGGGTGTCCAGACAACCTGCCCAATCAGCATCTGTATAAGCGAGTAATGAAGGGGTGGAGGAGGGACCAAGAGTGAGGCCATAGTCACATGTCCCTTTAATGTAACGAAGAATCCGTTTCAATGCATCCCAATGATCAGATCGAGGTGCATGCATATGCATGCAAACCTGTTGTACAGCGTACGTTATGTCGGGTCATGTGAAAGTTAAATATTGTAGCGCTCCTGCGATACTGTGGTACAAAGTCGGATTATCAAACAAGTCTCCCGCAGTTGCACTTAGTTTAGAATGTGTGTCAACCGGAGTGGCAACCGGTTTGCAAGCTTCCATACCAGCTCGCTTTATGATGTCCTTTGCATACATTTTTTGATGTAGAAACATAGTATCCCCTGTTCGATGAACCGATATCCCCAAGAAGTAACTTAACGACCCAAGATCTTTCATGGCAAACTCCGTGGCAAGACAATGCATGAGGCATTGTCGAAGTGAATCGGTGGATGTGATTAAAAGTATGTCATCTACATACAGTAGCATGTAAGCGGTTTGATTCCCTTTTTGGAACGTGAAAAGATATGTATCACACCGACTTTGTGTAAAACCCAACGTGAGCAACGTAGTCAGTGAATCTTTGGTACCACGCTCTAGGGGATTGCTTGAGGCCATAAAGAGACTTCTTTAGAGAGCATACATGGTTGGGAAATCTTTTGACACGGAAACCCATGGGCTGATACATATAAACAGTTTCATGTAGCTTGCCATGCAAGAACGCATTGGTAACGTCCAACTGATGTACCGACCACGATTTAGAAAGGGCGATAGATAAAACTGTGCGAATCATAGCAGGTTTGACTACGGGACTAAAAGTTTCCCCACAGTCCACACCCACCTGTTGTAAGCGCCCGTCACAAACTAGTCGAGCTTTGTACCTTTCCAAACTACCATCCGAATGCAATTTATGTTTAAATAGCCACATGCTGCGTATAATGTTCATATGTGGTTGGCGTGGGACCAATTCTCAAGTCTCATTTTCAATAAGAGCATTAAACTCGTTAGTCATGGCGTTCGACCATTCCGGTATGGATAAGGCGTGGATTGGGTTTTTAGGGATGGGTATGATGTTGGACGTGTGGAGATTAAGGAAACGTTTTGGTTTGGAGATTCCGTCCATGCCGCGAGTACGCATGGTGCGAGTAGGTGGTGGTGGTGATATAGTGGTCGAGGTGGGTGGGTGGGTAGAGGTGGCGGTTGTAACAGTGGGTGGTGGAATGTGAGATGGGTTCATAATTTGGGCATGAGAGGTGAGATTAGGTGAGACAGTGGGTTCGGAGTTAGGTGATTCTATTTGTTTTGAATTAGTATTGTGAAGTGGTGCGGTGATTGGATTGTGAGGTTGGTTAAGGGAGATTGTGTGGGAGGATGAGTGGGCACGAATGATAGGATGAGATGGGAAAAGATAGGGCTCAGCGGACGGAGGTGGAGTGGAAGCATTTGTGTGGGTTGTGTGGGTGGGGGAAAGGGTGGTGGATGGTGTAGAGGGGCTCGGGTCAATGTGGGACCAAATTAAATGATGAGTGGATGTTGATAAAAATTCATAAGATGGGGATTGTGTGCTATTATTGGCAAACAGAAATATTGTTTCATAAAAAACAACGTGGAGTAATATAATTATTTGATTGGTTTGAAGATTAAGACATTTATACCCCCGGTGGTTGGAGGGGTATCCAAGAAAGACAGGGTGTAGACCTATTTTCAAGTTTATGAATAGTGGTGGAAGGAGTTAAGGGGTAACATAGACAACCGAAAACTCGAAGGTGGTCATAAAGTGGTGAATGATTATAGAGAAGCTGAGTGGGGTTGGAATAATTTAAGAGTTTTCTAGGTAGGATATTCATGATGTAGGTGGCCATTTCGAGGGCATGATGCCAAAAGTGGGGTGGAAGAGAAGCATGCGCTAGCAAGGTACGAATAATATTGTTGATTGAGTGAATTTTGCGCTCCACCTTGCAATTTTGGGATGACATGTGTGGACCCAAAAGGCGAAAGAGCATGCCATTGGTGGCAGAAAATTGTTTAAACGAGTTGTTAACATACTCGGTGCCGTTGTCACATTGAAGGGTTTTTATTTTACGCTCAAATTGTGTTTCGATTAGTCTATAGAAGGTATAGAAAACCAAATAGACTTGAGATTTCTTGGTGAGGGGATAGGTCAACAAAAAATTGGTGCGATCATCCAAAAATAATATATAATATCGGTGACCGCTGGCACTTAAAATAGGTGATGTCCATAAATCACTATGTATAATATCAAAGGGAAAATATGTGTAATTATTAGAATCAACAAACGGTAAGCGGGTACTTTTACTACAAACACACATGAAGGACAAACATTTTTATTCATTGTCTTATAATTAATAGAACAAGAACGTTTAAGAGAATTCAATAAATCTTGTCTCGGGTGACCAAGTCGGTGGTGCCAAAGTTCTTGAGATATAGCAGCAAACGTAGAAGGTGATTTGAGCTTGGAGATGAGTGATGGTAAAAGTGGATAAAGATCACCGCTGCTGTTGCACCGGAGGATAGGGAACCGAGTCTTGTAATCTTTTAAAAGAAAACCAAAAGGGTCAAATTCTATTGAAATCCAATTGTCGGTAGCTAGCTGACGAACCGAGATAAGGTTTTTGATTAATTTAGGTGCATAAAGGACATGGTTTAATTTAAGTGGGGGAAAAGGCGAGGGTAAAGTTTGGTGGCCGTAACCGATTACCGGGATGGTCGTGCCATTACCAACGATAATATTTTGTGAAATTCTATTATCAAAAAAAGATTGAAAATTACCTAGGTTATTTGTCATGTGAGTGGTTGCACCGCTATCCATATACCACGGGATCTCGGGAGGGTGTAAAGACATAATGTTGAGGGAGAAGTTGGGAGATGAAAGAAAGTGGTGGGAGGATGTGAATAGAGGATCGAAGGGTCATAGGGGGCTGCCAAAAGGAAGACGGTAGCTAGGGTTAAAGATAGGCTCGTGATACCATGTCAGAATGATCACAATCCCTTGCCTCTTTTCATTACAAACCTTGGTTAAATAATTACATTGCCAACTATTTTTGGCCTAGTATTTTATATTTAACTAGTGAATAATCTATGCATTTATACTGATATGGTTTCCATTCTATTATTGCACTCAGCTGAAAAATGCCCTAAATGGTTGTAGTCATAGCATTTTGATCTTGTTCTTGTCAAGTCGCACTCTTGATCTTGCCATGTTGACTAGAAATGGTCTTTCGTTCCTTGTATAGAATCTGTTCTCCCTCAACGTGATCATTTCCATATGTACTGAAAATCCAAATCTTTCATGTAACATCTGGCCCCTCGTAACACCAAGATTGCTTGCTTTACCCTCGAAGTATAGCCTACCTAGTAACTCACAGATTTGTTTTTGGTTGCACTGGTGGAGACTTCCTAGGTGGTCATTAATGCGTGCATAGAGTGGTACGAAAAATTGTTAGTTTTTCAAAAGGGTTTGTTTCACCCAAAGTCGAGTTTTAAATTTATCAAATGATTTTTATCTACTACGCACAAATATGCAAGTATACCTATCGTATATGTGGTAAAGTATGGGTAAGAACCAAGTATTGATCCATGGACACACTTGTTTGATTTTTACTACTAAATCGTTGTATTTATTTTAACCGGAAGTAAACATCATAGTTGTTTTGCTTTAACAAGTAGATTTTAAAGGAATTTAAAAACATAATTTAAAGACAATGTTTTTGGTTTTTTATATTTTTATAGAGATGATAAAGGATAAAAGTGTACCATTTTGGTTAAAACTCTTTTTAACTTGGTCTAATAATTTATTAGTAAACATGTGATATAAACTTGCTTTGTTAATTAAATGTGGGAATCACACATTTTTTCTAAGTTATGTTACATGATAGTTAAAGAAAGAGGTATGCATAACTTTATAACCTCCACAAAAACGACATTTTATGGAAGTAAGTTGGTTTATATTAAGTGTGCATGAGGTAACTTACTTTAAAGATGAGACAATCCTTTAAATTACTAGGTGAATTGTCCTTGATATTTTAATAAAAATAACATTTGTATTATACTTAAAATACCAATTAAGATTATTTATTTTGTAAAGGATTAACCTTGAATTACCAAGTATTAACCCACACAACTCTTAGACAATTATAGAACTTTGTAATAACCACCCAAGAGTTACTTGAAATAGATTATATTGTACACTCATTGATAAGTAACCAACCAATTTTAGTGGTTTAACCTTAACAATCCGTTTCCACATCATTGTCAATGTTTCCATTTTAAAGATGATTAATGACTACCAATAATTTGTTTGGTCCACGTTCATATTAGGATTTATGTTTTATCAACCAAAGCCTCACAGGAATGGTAGTTCCCCGACTTATTATCAAGCTTGGCACTTGGTGTCTCTATTAAAGGTGATATAACATTCCTCATTAAGTGATAATTATAACATAATCTTTACTTTTTATAAACCAATCACATGTTTAACCAATATTATTAAACCTTAGATAAGACTCTTTATAAACCAAGACGATACCATGAAGGTTTAGCCAATAATATGCATAGTGTTATACATCAAAGTAATCAATACAAACATGATCAAATTAAAACAATCTAACCAATTTGGTTAACTAATCTTTGATACTAATGACTTCTTCCAAGAGATTAATCTCCTTGATCTTCCAAAGATGGATGGATGGGATAATTCCCTCATTAATGGTGGTGAAAGGAGGTGGACAAAGTGCATTAATGGAGTGTCAAGTGTAACAAGTGTGTATTGTAGTGTGTATTCAATGAAGAATGACTAGGTATTTATAGGTTGATCAACGGGTCTCAACATAGCCCGTGTTGATGTGAACAAGACCGTGTCGAGTATTTTGTCGGATAGTGGTAATTGCCTGTTGTTAGAAAATACGCCAAGTGAGAGAACACGGCCAGTGGTGAGCCTGGGTTCAGCCCGTGGTGAGAATAAAAAGCTTTCATTTGTCTTTTTCTCTTATACTATCACCATGGGCATGTTGGCGTCAACATGGCCCGTGTTTTCATCAATTTTTGTCTTTTCCTCTTATAAATTCAACATGGGATGTGGTGGTGTCAACATGGGCCTTGTAACTTCTGAATTTTGTCTTTTTCTTGTATGCTCTTAAAATGGGCCATGCCTTGCTTCAACATGGGGTGTGCTGAGTCGGTTGTAACAGTTTTCTCCAGTCTTCTTCGTATATCAGCTCGTTTTATTGTTTAAGGCTATAATTACCTAGAAATAGAAATTACAAAACATTAGTGGTTATTTATTATAATATTATTGCTGATATAAAACCTGTTTGGAGATATTTTAGTGTTGAAAAGATGTATAAGTTTACATATATTGGATGTGACAATCGTCGAGTTTTATTTGTATTTGAATTCGTTAACCCGACCTGTTGGATGGTTTCGATGTAATTTATTTATTATTTATCATCAACAAAATATTCCCGAGGGTCTAAGCTTCCATTCGTTGTTTTCTTTTATTTTTATTCAATTATTAAAACTCCGGGTTTTAATGTTTAAATAATTCGCAACTATTCGGGTTTAATATGTAAATATCCAAATATATTAACTTTCAATTCATTAATAATAATAATATTACAAAGTTCAAGGTTTACTTTGTAACTATACTTTAATTTTGTTTTAAAAGGAAACTGAACCTTGGGGGGCCAAATGTAAATTTATTTAAAATATAGTATAATAAATATAAACCACGCGTCACCTTCCTCTTTTATCTCGTTTTTCCGGCATGGTCTCCGCCGACGACCCACGAAACTTTTGGCGACCCCAAATAAACCCCTAAAACTTGCTAACTGACCTAATTAATTCTTGTAACAGCCGTAGACTTCAACAACGAACATAAATCTTCGATAATAATACGTTATAATAGCCTATAATCAACGAAATAATCCCGTAATACTCGCTGGAAAACGGCCAAAATCAATTAACTCAATTTAATCATTATTCGTTACAATTACTAGTATAAATACGATCCTCACATCAAACTAAACTCGCTCATAATTTCAAAACTCATTAACATATACTCTATAATTGCAAATCAGTTCGCTTTGATCCAACTCTGGCCAAACGCGTTTCTCCTTCAATTCGTAATGATACAAGGTAATCTTTATATGGTTTTTGTTCGTTTTTGGCTGACAATTAAAACCCCTAACATAAAATTGACATACATGGACTAGATTGTTGGAATTGAAACCTAAGGTTTTGGTTAGGAAGATGATGAACATAATCTTATAGTTTTATGTTTTTGTTTCTAAATCATAATCAAACTTAGCAACTGGTCTAATGGTTAAACCTATGGTCTGTTAACTTACTGACCCGGGTACCCGGGTCGTTACATTAATTTTTGTATTTCTTTTTAAACCTTTTTCTTAAATAATATCAATTCAATAAATAAATTAAAAATCATAATAAATCAAATAAAATCATTTTTAAACTAAATAAAATTTTTATAAATTAAATATAAATCATATTTTATCTTTTCCCATCTAAAAACCAAACTTTCATAATCGTTAATCCATTAATATAGTTCGTTCGTTAACTTTAATTCGTTAAATTTTAATTCATTCGTTTATTTCGTAACTTTAAATTTTGTTAGCTTATATTTGATTAACCGTGATCCGTTAAGTTAGTTTTATAATTGATGAACTTTAATCTGCCAGCTTTAATTCTTTTGCTTGAATTAGTTAAACTTTAACCCGTTAGAATTGTAATTTGCTAGCTTTAATTCATTAATATAAATAATTGTTCGAGATAAAATTTCCATTTAAAATCTGTACACTGTAATATCGTAACTCGCATATTATTGTTAAAGTTATAGCATTAAGATAATATAAACTGTTAAAGTTACCGTGAAGACTTAGAATAATATTAAAATAATCCATACCTTAAAATAATAAAAGTTATAATAAATAATACTTTTTCCCAACAATATTATTCAATAATTAACTTTAATAATCCCATTAGATTAGTCTTTAATTTTTGCATTTATTTTTATTTATAGTTTATGAGGATCGTTAGTTTCGGTTCATTTGACACATTTTCCGATTTCTTTTTCTCGTTTATCATCTATTGCAAATTTGAGTTTCTCACAGCCCCTTTTACTCTTTTATTGCTTTTAGGGGTAACACATGTATCCTACAAACTCAAAGTGTTTACGATTTCGTTACAACTATAATTCACTATACGGACTTGGTTGTTACCAACTGTGGAACTCACCAACTATTCATATAGTTGATATTATTTTTATACATATGCTACAGGCATCATTATTAGAGGATAATGCATGATGAAGACACTAGATTTAGGATATTTAAATAAATGGACAAGATGATTTGGTTCTCTTTATTTGAATGTATTTTTCTTTATTTGAACTTGTGTATTTGAAGCATGAATGAATTAATAATAATATTGTCATTTAATAGTGTCACATGTGTTTTGAACAATCTGTACGTCACACTCGGGCGTTTCCTCTTAAGCAAGGGTGTTATATCGATTCTCCCCACACTTGAACCTTGTTTATCCTCAAGCAAGCTCTGAACAAATTCTTCGAGTGGCACATTGAACCGAAGCTAAACATCCTGAGAATTTTTGGAAAGTCCCGGTAATCCATAAGAGCAAAACTTTTTAATATATGTAGTGATATTTAAAACTATGGTTTGCTTTATGAGCATCATATTATGCAAAACGTCACATGCTCACAATGTTCACACACACTCGGCTTTATATCTGGACATACGTGTAATGTTGTATGTATAAATACTACTTAGACAAGACGCAACCTGTAGAAATATGCTTGTCAAGAGATCACTTCCCCCCCCCCCCCACTTTGTGAAATGCTACACATGTTAAAAGATAACATATTTCCATAGGTTTTTGGTGTGGGTGATAGGTTTTGTCGGGAGTGTGTTTTTGAAGGGGAACAACTAACTTTGAGCTTTTTCTTCAACATGTCTTCTTTTTATTTTTTTTTTGTCTCTGCTCCATTCTTCGTCCCAAAGTGTGTTGAATCAACAATTTTATTTTATTTTTACAAACCTAGCGACTCTTTTAAGGTCAGATCGTCAAGACCGGTTTTGTCCGAGATGTGGATCGGTTCTTCTTCAACCCTGTTCTGAACATAACATCTAACTCTTTGGATCCTTTGGCTTTGAGCGTAACAGCCCCCACACACATTAGTTCGATATATTCATATTGGGATTGGTTTGACTTACTCTACATCTTCCTTCCTGAGACCAGTTTCCGTAGCCGATACATCATTCGTATCTTATTGCTCTTTTTTTCATGGTGCTTTTGGAGATCTCACAAAATGGTGGCCTTTGTTTCTCTCTCTTGGCGCCGCTTTTTCCTCACCTCATTGCTAAAGAGAAAGATTCTCCCCCCAAGTTCTGAAGGCAACCTAGGATTTGCGAATTATAGGCAGCAAAGTAAATTGAAATCAAAAGTATGCATTCCATTTCTTTAGGGTCTACCGGTAAAGGACTAATGCCAAAATCTATGGTGAAGGGGTAGAGTGGTAGAATAGGGTTTTGGGTTGGCTTGGTGTTTTTGGTGCTAGGAATAAGGTTCTAGTTGTGGTTCTTGGTACAAGGTTTGTTGGAAATATATTACTTTTCTTTATATGCAACATTTCATCTGGTCTCGAATAGTATGCTCAAGACAAGTTCTAATCCGCAAGTTCTAATCCGCAAGAAGTATCTGAATCACTCAAAAGTATCCAAGATATGAGTATTTTTTCTACATATCTGTATGAGGCTTAATTCTCACAAGACAGAAGGATTGGATGAAAACATCATATTTTGCATAAAGTTAGTATCATTATTACAAACCATATTTTTAATTTTTCACATTTGAGGTAGGTTAATTTTGCTCTAGTGTTTCCTGTTATTTCTTAGTTTCTAGGTTTATCAAAAATGTTTATAAAGCTAATGGTTTTTATTGCTGTGAAAAGAATAATTTGAAAATATGTTCAAAAATTTCGTTTTTAGACTGCTTTGGCCAAGTGTAAACCCCCTCCTCACACTTGAATCTCACATTGTCCTCAATGTGAAAAGATTCAAAATATAATGGAAAACGAGGCTTAAAAGGGAATTGAACTTCCCTACGAGCCGAGACGAAATTTGTGCTATTTTGTTGTCTCCTTGCAAGATGTCGGGCTATTTTAACACTAATTATATCCTACCTACATAATATCCACAATTACAACCACAACCACAAAACATAAAACGTAAAGTAGGCACAGGTATAAAACCCGTGCTGCCCGTAAGCGGGCATAGTAACTAAACCGATAAAAGTAGTGTCTGAAAGCATTCATAAAACTTGCACAAAATAAATTGTTCAAACGCCACATAAACACAAGCATAAATTGTTTAAGCACAACCACACACCTGATCATCCTAAAAGCAACCAAGTTACCAGGCATAAATGAGATCTACTCGGGAATGTCCTATATTACCCTTGGGTGATCTGGATCCCGTTCCAAGCTGGTGTTGTAAACGAATCCCACAATGTAGGGTTCCTCATAAATTACCTCGACCAAACCCATGGTAAAGCAGTAGTCAAGGTCAAGGGGTAGTGTGCCCCTTGTGTCTACCCCGTAAGTCCTGTAAAGCTCACGATCCACCCACAGCCAAACAATGGCACACCAAAGTAAAGAATAAAGAAGGTAGACAACGTTGCAGTGCCTGCCTTTTTTCATGTAATATAATGCCTAAAGATCACGGAGATTTACCAATGCTCCGTTGGTGCCGGGCTTAGTGAGTGTGTGACCTAAAAGGCGGTGGATGTAGCCGATTAATGGATCTCTAAATTCAGTGCTTTTGGAAACACTTAGATAAAAGTGTCTCCGTTGTGTAGTGACAACATCTCCCAAGCATCTCTCCTCATCTGTCCTGTGAAAGTGTGAGTGGATTCATACCACATGTCGGTCATGGTACCTGCCTCAGTGTGAAGCCCGATGTTAATCCCAAAATTAGTGAGCAGAAATTTGTACCACACTCCACCTAACCTGAACCTAAGTTTCTCCACATCCCATGGGTCGGCCGGACATTGATTTATTTGCATTTGAAATGAAGCTAAGAACTCCATGGTTAATTCTGTAACTGACTGATCAGTATTTGAGAATAACCTTATCCATGGTCCCATTCATACCGTATAGATGATTGACCTCCTCGAGTGTTTTGGTGCACGCATAAAACTGTGGTTTTTCTACCCTTTGATTGATGGTTTGCAACCGATTCAAAGCCATTCTACCCTCCCGGGTCGTCTCGGGAAATTGCAGGAATGGATGTCACTCATTAAAATTGGCCATTCGTTGGATCCCATCTGTTCTAGCGGGCCAACATGGCCCATGTTGATGTTAACACGGCCCGTGTTGATAGACATCAGTGCAGGTTAACTTCTAGTTGACCATGGCTGTGTCCAGTCGATACACGGTCCGTGTGTTTCACGGGTTTGGGTTTTTGAAGACTCAAGCGTGCATATCAACTTGGTTTTTTAAATTTATCACAATGGGTTCGATTTTGGGTCGGATATGTGAGTGAAACGCGACCTGAACCGAAAGTTCAACCAAAACTAACCAATTTCTTTAATTAACTAGGCAAAAACTGTGTTTGTATGTGTTTATACCTACTTTTCTTAACCATAACATGTATAAATCATACAAAGAAGTTTAAACATACAATTTTGGCCTAATTTAACCCAATACTTGAAGGAACATGGATCTAGGGTTTAGATTATACCCGGATTTAACATGAAATGGGTTGAGCCGAGCCCTAGAATCGGATTAAAGCACATCAATTGACATACCTCGGTGATTGTTTAAAGGAATATGTAGATTAGGGATGAAATGGCCTGAAAATCGCCTCTAGGGTTCGTGTGGGTAGTTAGAATAACAAAATAGATGGTTTTGGGGTTAAAACACGCCAGTCCACTCACCACAGCCCGTGGTAAACTAGGCACGACCCATGTTGGCCCGACCTGGTCCAGTTTTTTTGTTTTTAGCTATTTTTTGAACATTACACTTGTTTAAGGTTAGTAATGGATTAGAAAATTCATGTGTGTCAATTTAAAGCACATGAAAATTAAATTTCATTGGAATTAAAGATAATCGGTGACATGAATGTTAAACGGAAACGACGAGCGAAACAAATAACGGTTGACTTGAATCTAAACCCAATAGAAACTACTTGAATAATCCCTGTCCTCCTTCAAACAAGGTCTGCATGTGGGCAGGCCTTGTCATGAAGTTGGTCTGGGTCGTCTTTTCGGCTTGGTTCCAGTTAAGGCGAGCATGTTTGGTCGTGATTTGATCGAGGTTGTTTTCTAGCTTGGCCATCCTTCGGTCCACATGATAGTGCTCGAAATGTAACGTTTTGACCTTGTCATGTAGCTCTAAGTTTCGCTGCTCTGCTGCCATATTGATAATGACTAGCTCGTCGACTTGCTCTCGTAAGCACATGAGTCCCCGTACTACATTTATCAGTGCCTCTCATTGTCTCTCGTAGTTGGACCTCCATTGTCTCCTTTTTATAGCAGGTTCTTGCGATTAGAGTGTGTGAAAAAGGACGTGTCAAAGAATGGAAAATATCCATTTATAGGCATACAGGAGGGCAAACACGGGGCGTGGTGACATGAACACGATTCGTGTTGATTAGTGAATAAATGCGAGTTACAGAAAGTTGTACGACTGCAAATATGATGAGATGTAGCAAATCTAGGATGAACATGGACTGTGTTGGGGTTAACACGGCCCGTGTTGGGTCATTTGACATGATATTTCAATTTTTTTTTGTGTATTACGGTTGTGGGTTTGAGCTGACGGTTAAGTGTGTGCTAATATTATCCCTAAACACAATCAAATTTCATTTATGAAAATCCTAAAGTTACATTACTTTCCTAAAACACAGATAAGTTTCCAAATAGATATCAAAATAGGTTCGGGAAGGAATCACCAAAACCTCCCCCCTCCAGCTAAGTTTCCAAATGGATCCACTCCACCAAAGGATGGTGATGGAAAGAATCCCAACCGGATGGATTGCAATTGAATTTGTTTGTTTATTTATTTTAGTTCCATCATCATTTTTTTGATGGTTTTAGTGAGAGCAATGACTCGATGCTCGTTTTGTTTGAGCATCTCATTGAGCTCTCGAGCAAGCTCCTGAAGTTGCATAATCATCTCAAGATTGCCATTCTTTTTCTTCAGAGATGTCGGGACTTGATTACCAACATGTCAAGGCTCCATGGGCATTATAGAGGCTGTAATTTAGAGAAATTTTGCTAGAAGATGTGCAAAAATCTCAAGGGAGTAGTGCAACATTATAATATGCCAGAGCTTGAAAACATGAGCCGTGTTGAGGTCACCATGCCCCAACTTTGGAAAGTTTTCTCTGAATTTGGATAGTTTGAGCCAGATGCAGTGCTAGAGTCGATCATTGCATGAATTTGGACAATCATGTTTTTTTTAATTTTAATATCTTTATTAAGCTTTTAAAAATTAAATTAGATTGAAACAGAAGGCAAGCGGGCAACAAGCTGCACCGCTACCCCTTTTGAATCGCAAAACCCAATCTTTTAGAAACTACATTTGCTAATCTTGGAGTCTTAACATTACTATGCATGAACCTTTGAATACGGGTAAGTAACTCCATAGCTTCAGGCGCGAGAAAACCAAAAGTTAAAATTAATTTTATGTACTAAATTTAACCTAAAAAGCTAAAAACTAAACCTAAACATGCTAAATTTTTGTTGAAGTCGATATCTTGACTCACAGTTATGTCAATTTAGTGCATGGAACGAGGCTGAACACCTCCATCGCAGTTTATACGGGTTCTTCTAAGTAAATTTTAAGTCGGTGACTGTTTACCTTAAAGTAGTGTCCATCTTGTTGAATAAGTTCAACGGCTCCATACTCAAACACTTCCTTAATCGTGAAAGGTCTAGACCATCTAGACTTCAATTTTCCAGGAAATAATGGCGAGAGTTGTATAGTAGTACATGGTCACCTGCTTTAAATTGTTTATGACCTTTAAGATGTGCATCATGAAGTGCTTTTGTCCTTTCCTTGTAGATCCTTTGTCATATGCTCGTACCCTCAGCTTGTCTAGCTCGTGCAACTGCATGAATCTGTTACTCCTAGCGGATTGCATATCAAGGTTGGTGATTTAAATTTCCAATATGCTGTGTGTTCGAGCTCGACAGGAAGATGGCATGCCTTTCCGTACACCAATTTGAATGATGTTGTGCCAATAGAAGTTTTGTAGGGAGTTTGGATGGCCCATAGAGCATCGTCTACACCGACCAATCTCTGCGATTATGACTGACTATCTTCTCAAGGATTTGTTTGATACCCCTATTGGTGACTTCCACTTGACCACTGGTTTGTGGGTGATATGGTGTAGCGAATCGACGATGTACTCCGTATCATGCTAATGCATTCTTCATCTGTGTATTACAGAAGTGTGTTCCTCGATCGCACATCAACACATTTCTTCAGAAGTGCTTTGGGAGTACTGAAATGAGAAAATAATTTCTTCAGAAATTTGACCACCATCCTAGCATCATTAGTGGGTAAGGCTTGGGCTTCAACCCATTTTGACACGTAGTCTTCTGCAATGAGGATGTAGCGATGACCAAATGATGTTGGAAATGGTCCCATAAAGTCAATGCACCAAACGTCGAATACTTCGCAAACCTGGATTGGTCTTTGTAGCATTTCATCCCCGGATGAGATGTTGCTGGTATGTTGGCATGTATCACATGAGTGAACCATTTCATGCGCTTCTCGGTAAATGGTAGGCCAATAGAAGCTGGTGTCAAAAACTTTCTTTGCTGTCTCGTGGCTCCATGATGACCTCCTGTTGGACCTTCTTGACAATGTTTCACAGAATCTTGCGTGCTTCTTCCCCATGCACGCATCTTCGGATGATATGATCAGCTCTCACACAGAATAAGTAAGCATCTTCCCAAAAACAATACTTGACATCAGAGAAGAATTTCTTTATCTGTTGTAAGGTCATTCCTTTAAGAATGATTCTGCTGGCTTTGTTATTTGCAATGTCAGCGAACCAAGGATGATCTCATTCATGAGTCTGGATGTGCATAAGAAATTCGTGGGGGAAGTTGTCATTTATTTGGGCCCCGCCACTTCTTGCGAAGATGGGCATTCCAAACGAGAAAGAGTATACGCTTTAACTTTTTCAGCACCCTTTTTTGTCCTTGATTTTGATGTCGAATTCTTGTAGAAGTAAATCCATCGGATCAGACGAGGTTTAGCATCTTGTTTGCTGAACAAGTACCTCATTTGCCGCATGATCTGTGTAGATGATGGTTTTTGAAAGGACCAGATAAGAACATAATTTTTCAAAAGCAAGTACTACGGCCAGAATCTCCTTCTCGATGGTTGTGTAATTCTCTTAAGCATCATTGAGAGGTTTGCTGGCGTAGTAGATCGGATGAAAATGCTTAACTTTGCTTTATCCTAAGACTGCTCCAACTGCCAAGTCGCTCACATCACACACGAGTTCAAATGGTAGTGTCCAATTTGGAGCTACCATAATCGGAGCATCTACACGCTCGTCTTTTAGAATTTGGAATGCATTCAAACATTATTTAGAGAAGATGAATAGAGCATCCTTTTCAAGAAGCTGTGTTATTGACCGGGCTATTATTGAAAAGTCTATTATGAAACGACGATAAAACCCCGCATGACCAAAGAAACTTCTAATGGATTTAATAGATGTGGGTGGTGGAAGTTTTGAAATGGTTTCAACTTTAGCTCTACCCACTTCTAGTCGTGCTTGAGAGGTATTGTGTCCAAGAACAATGCCCTCTTTAACCATAAATTGACATTTTTCCTAGTTTAGCACAAGGTTGGCTTCCTCAGACTATGCGAACATTCTTTTTAGTTTTTCAAGACATAGATTCAAGGAATCGCCAAAGATGAAGAACTCATCCATGAAGACTTCCATTGAATTCTCAATCATGTCGTGAAAGATAGCTACCATACAGCGTTAGAAAGGTATCTAGAGCATTACAGCCCAAAGGGCATTCGTGGGTAAGCGAATGTGCCATAGGGGCATGTAAATGTTGTTTTCTCTTGATCTTCAGGGAAATAGGAATTTTGAAATAGCCAGAGAATCCGTCAAGAAAGCAGTAGTACATCTTTCCGATAGATTCTTGAGCATCTGATCAATGAATGGGACAGGAACGTTATCTTTCCTATTTGCATCGTTGAGTTTGTGATAGTCGATGCAAAATCGCCGTCTCATGACGGTTCTCATAGGAATCAGCTCATTGTTGTTGTTGGTGATCACTGTCATGCTTCCTTTCTTCGGGACTACTTGAACAGGACTCACCCAAGGAGAATCAGATCCGGGGTAAATCAATCTTGCATCAAGCGGTTTGATAACTTTCTTCTTTACTACGTCTTGCATGTTTGGATTAAGTCTTTTTTGGTGCTGCACTACGGGTTTGAATCTTCTTTCATTAGAAACTTGTGAGTCAAAATGACATGCTGATTCCTTTGATATCCATGATTTTCCGAGCGATGGCCTTTTTATGAGACTTTTGAACTTCAAGTAGTTTTTCTCAGTGTAGTAAAAGTCGGATTTCAAGGCCTTGGAACGGTGATTACTCAGACTTCCACCTTGGCGACTTTTTCCAATTGGGCCACTTTACTCGGCCATGGTCAAACTCGGTCAAGACTCGGTCTACTAGATGCTACTCAGCCTACTCGGTCTTACTCGACCAACATTAATTTTGACTTTTTTTTAGTAAGAACTATTAAGAACAAGCTTAAAACCCTAATTTTATCACAAACATGATGAATTGTTACAAATTATTATTTTAAACATGTATCATTTAGAATGATGCTTATTTTTCACAAGAATTATGCATATTTTGACATGAATTATGCTTGTTTTGACATATATATAATAGGAAATAATTAATTTTGTTATACCTATCATGTCCGAGTACTCCCCGAGTGCTCCCTCCAAGGGACCACCTAGTGACTTTTGCAACATTGGTTTTTCTTTCTCATCGCTCAAAAGGTAGGAATAAATGATCACAAGCCAATGAGAATTGACTTCATGGAAAGCATCCACGAGGTGTTTGGGTAATTCTTTGAGTTCTAGGGTAGGCGGATATTCGATAGAAGGTTTGACTTTAGGTTCTAGATCTCTGTTTACTGTTTCGAATGTCTCTTATGAGTTGCTTTCTTCATCTTCCTCCTTTGGACCAACAACTTGATTCTCTGAAATGACGGCGTGTACCATGTCGTCGATCAGTTGTCTAGTTGTCTGTCGCATGCTTCTTTTTCAGTTGTTTTACGTAGATGACAGCTCACTATTGATTCACACATATCTAAAAAGTATGTTGAATTGTATCATGGATGTTTCATAGATTTTCCTATGTCGAAAGTTACCTCCTTATCTTTTACCCTAAGAGTGAGTTTGTTGGTGGAAACATCAGTGAGTACTCTAGCGGTAACTAAGAATGGTTTCCCTAGGATAAGGGGTATAGAATTGTCTTCAACCACGTCTAGAATCACGAAGTCGTTTGGAAAGATAAATTTATCGATTTTAACTAACATGTTCTCAAGTATGCGTCTTGGGTATTTCATTGACCTGTCGGCTGGCTAGCTGAATGCTCATGCGGGTAGGCTCTCCAAGTCCTAGCTTGGAGAAGAACCCATAGAGCATTAAGTTGATGCTAGTCCCTAGATCGGATAAGGCATTGCTGACAAACAAGTTTCCTATCAAGAAAGGTATAGTGAAACTTCCAGGCCAAGTAATTTTCTTTGGAAGCTTGTTCTAGAGAACGGCATAGTATTCTTCACCGAGTATTACATGTGATAGTTTTTCTAGATTCCTTTTGTTGGAAAAATTCCTTAAGAACTTTACATATTTTAGCATTTGGTAAATGGCTTCTATGAATGGAAGGTTAATATGCAATTGCTTAAACAGTTCTAGGAATTAGCCATTTTGTGTCTCCATCTTTTCCTTTTTTAGTCGGTGTGGATAAGGATTTGGTGGAATATCGGTTTCATAGGTTCTTTGACAGGTTTAGGAGTAGTTGGGTTTGGTTGATCGTTAGGCGTGCCAAGAATCTCATTCTCACCTTTAGATTGGATAGGTGTGACTTGTGAGTTTTTTTGTAGTAGTTCTACTACTTCTTAGGATTATGGCATTGGCTTGAGCGTTTGGATTAGTAACTGTGTTACTAGGGTGTCGTCCAGGCTGTCTCTCATAAATTAGTTGAGCTAACTGACCTACTTGGTTTTCGATGTTTTGTAAGGAAGCTTTCTGGTTCCTTAGATCCACTTTGTTCTTCAAGAATCGTTATGTGGTCAATTTATTCGTAGCTTCAGTACTTGCTATGAGTTGCGTCAGAAAAGCCTCCATTGTAGATCCACCGTTTGGTAGTTGGCTGGCACTTGCACCTTGGTTCTGGTATAGAGGTTTTGATTGAGAGGGTTGGTTTTGATTGAAAGGTCATTTATCAAAGCCAGGTAGAGCTTGATTGTTGGCTCTATCCCTTCGGCTAAAGTTAGGAAGGTTTCTCCAACCAGGGTTGTAAGTGTTTCCATACATGTTATTCTATCGGCTTACGAAATTACACTCTTCGGTGGTCATACTTTGGCAGTATTTGACCTTGTGATCTCCCCCACACCTGTCACACTTTACCTTTGCTTTAACCAACTCAGACAGGAGTTGTTCAAATTTCTTCGAAAGGGCCTCAATATGTACAGAGATAAAGGTTCTATTGACAACATGGTGCAGCCTTTGTGTGACGGGATTGATCGAGGTGGGTTATAAGTAAAGCTTTTCTTCACAGCTTTCTCCAAGATCTCGAATGCCTCATGATATGGGCTATATTATATATAAATATTATAGATGTTTCCTACATTTTTGAGTTGATTTGGAGTTATTTTTATTAAATTATACTCGTTTTTAAAGTTCAAAGGTTTCATAAAACAACAGGCTAAAACAATACATTTTAGCTAAATTATAGAGAGAAATTCTAATAGCTAAACGATCACATCTCAATCCATAATTATAAATTATATTTTATAACGTGAATTAATTCGAATAATTGTTACAAAGTAATTTGCTTCACGTAAAATTAAATGAAAACTAGTTGTATTAGTTACTTTTCGTCAACTAGATTAATATGGCACACATACTTAACTATTTTGATATTTCACCATTGGGAACTGATATCTAGGAATTATTTTGGTGAGACAACTAGTGGGCTTAAGCAAACTATAAAACAACATTAAAGCTAGTCAGCCCACTTAAGAATTATATGTGCTTCGATGAGAATTAAAGGAGGAAATCGGTGGCATTACCTATGAAAAAAAGACTCCAAATAAAAGGAAATAATGGAGAAGGATTGTGGGGGATATATTATTTTTGTACAGGAGGGCAGCCGTAAACAGAAGGGGATGCAAGAGAAAAGAGGTTGACAGTTAACCTAGGTGTTGACTACAGAAGTAATTTTTAGAGAGCGTCCGGGTTGAACGTCTACACAACCAAACATTCTCTTTTATATCGGATCCTTAGAAGGTGTGTGACGAAGGAGGAAAGGTTGGAAATCCTTAGGTATGTTCATGAAGTTTGACGGGAGGCCATCATTGGGCGCATGCTACGGCGTCGAAAGTTGTTGATTATGGTTTTTATTGGCCTACGGTTGCGAAGGATGCCTTGGAGTTTGTGAAGAAGTGTGATGCTTGCCAACGCATCGGTAATATTTCCTCCAAAAAATGAGATCCCCCAAAAACCCCATCCAAACTCTTGAAATTTTTGATGTTTGGGACATTGATTTTATTAGACTGTTTACCACTTCTAGTAGTAATAAGTACATACTTGTGGAGATTGATTATGTTTCCGAGTGGTTAAAGCCCAAGCTCTGGCCACCAACGACTCTCGAGTTGTTATGAAGTTTTTGAAAAAGCTGTTTACTCATTTCGATACACCAAGAGCCAATATTAGTGACCGTGGCACTCACTTTTGGAACACTGTCATGGAAAAGGCGTTAGCACGCTACGGGGTAACTCATCGTATCTCAACCGCGTACCATCCTCAAACAAATGGTCAAGTTGAGAAAGATAATAGAGGAGTGAAGAGAAACTTAGAGAAGACTATGGGAACGAGTCGGAAGGATTGGTCATAGAAGTTAGATGATGCGCTGAGGGCATTCCAAACCGCGCATAAAAAATCTTTGGGAACTACACCATTCATGCTTATTTACGGTAAAGCTTATTATGACCCCGTAGAGTTGGAACATCATGCATTTTAGGCTTTGAAGACCGTTAATTTAGACATTACCGCAGCCGCTAGAAAGAGATATTTTCAGATTCATGAGTTGGAAGAGCTTCGTGGTGCGGCGTATTCTCGGTCATTGAACATAAAAGAGAAGACAAATATTTTGCATGATCGAAAGTTCAAGGGTGGTGAGGAGCTTAAAAAGGTAGATAAGATCTTGTTATTTAATTCCCGTTTGAAGTTGTTTGTAGGTAAATTGAAGTCCAAGTGGACGGGTCCATATGTGGTTAAAGATGTTTTTCCGTATGGAGTGGTGGAGTTGGAGAATCCGGAAAACAGAACTTCATGGAAGGTGAACGGCCATCGTTTGAAGCATTACTCAGGAGGGTCGGAAGACTTGATCGAAATGGAGGAAACTCCTCTCGAGCCATCTTCTAAAATCGCAAAGTAGATTCTTGGGTGAAAAGTCAAGAGTAGAGTTTGTATTATTGTACAATTTTTTTTTTATTTTTTTCCTTTTGATTTCCGTTGAGTCACTAACTTAGTTTTTTGTAGTTTTCTTTGTTTTTTGTGTTTTTAAGTTTTGCAGGGTCGAAGAAAGATTTAGTGAGAAGTTGGATCTGTAGGAACAGTAGAATGAAAAAAAGACAAGAGTGGGGATGGAGCAGTTGACCGTACGCTTTGTTTTATTTGTTGATGCTGATTATTCAGGTTATATATATATATATATATATATATATATATATATATATTGGTTGGCTTGATGAAATACTTTGAATACATAATATCTATCAAATTGGTTTATTTGATAAGATATATTTTTAGATATCTTTGTTATATATTTGCCTTTTCCATTCGTATGTGAGAGAAGGAGGTATTGTTTCCTGAGTACGTTCGGAGTTGGAGGGTATTCATGGAAGAAGACTTTGACATTGAATTTCATGCGCATATTACCAGCTAAGTCTTTTCCATTATCTAGCTTGTGCTTTTTATTTTCAGGTTTTTAGTTTTGTCATCCGACTTTATTTTTATCTTTTTTTTTTATTTTAAGTTGTCCTTATCCTTGAATTTAGGGTAATGCAAAATTTAAGTGTGGGGATAGGAGATTTGAGTCGTAGTTTAATTTTAATTATTAACAAAAATTATAAAAATAATTTTTTTTAGAATTTCCATTGAATATAGATTTTTGCGCTAAAATGGAAAATGGTAGTAAAATCGGAAATTGGTTTTTCAAACAACTAATAAGATGAGATAATATAAAAGAAAGAGCACTAAGCTTGGGATGTGTTGGTAGACCCAGCTAGTCTTGAAAGGTTTTTCATTATATATTCTTGATAAATATAATTAATCATAGATTTTGTGGGTCACCATCCTAAAGGGGGTTACTGAAGCTGAAATTCTATAAGGCAAAGGGATTATTACCATAAGCTGGCTACCCTGAGGTGGCGAGAATTGAATGCACTTTAAATTATCACGCCACTCTATTTTATGAAAATAAATATAGAGTGGTGGTGCCCCGCCGTGTCAATTTTATAAGACCTTTAGTCTTTAGTTATATATTTCTAGTTTGAAGATGCCTAAAGGCACAATGAAAAAAAAAAGAAAGAAAAGAAAAAAAAAGCGTATTCCAAGAATTGGACCGAAAAGCAAGTGAAAGTGAGAATTTATGTATTGTAAAATGTTAAAGAAGCATTCTCAAAAATAGAAAAAGAGGCTAAAGTGCACATACTAGACATGACTGAGAGTTTACGTGTTACCTTAGGGTGGTGACTCTGAGGATACACTATTGGGGCTCTAAGTTTTAGTCAATAAATATACTTAGGAAATATATGAAGGGTTGAGGCTTGAGACCGTCATATACTAGGGAGCAGCTCGGGTGAAACAATTCATGAGCCGAAATCCGCTAATATAGTTTTAGGATTAGGTAAAGCTCGAACGACCTCACTTGACATATAATTGATAATTCCATTTAAGTGTACTTTCTTCTTACAATTAAGGAGTTCTTATTTTACGGTGATAGGTTGAACCGGTCTGCTTCAAACCGGTTTTTAATTGTCTTTATTTTGCTTGAGAAGGGGTAGGTGGATCTGTAACTCTAAAGGTGTGAGACTAATAGTTTTTTTATATCATTTGAACTTAATTGCTAAATGTGTTTGATGGCTTGATGGATTGGTGGTTGGGTTTAAGAGCACAACATTATTGGTAATCACGGTTTTTGCGTTTATCTGAGTTTAAAATAAACTATAAGTTTTTAAGACCATATTTTTCGATTGTGATTCCATTGCAAATTTATATTTTATGAACGAATGTAAGACCCCAAATCCTAGGAATCCTACAGTTGGCCATCGTATCCAAAAATTCTTGAAAATTTAAAGCCAAACTAATTCATTTTATTAAAATCGTTTCAGAGTACTAAACAGCGGAATAAGGAATATCAAATTTCTCAAAACCAGAAAAATGTGGTTTTAAACCCAAGGCCATTCATTTACTTTAAAACCTGTTCAGAGTATAAATTAGCGGAAAAGTCATAATTGATCAAACAAGTTCCCAAAACCCGGGAATTGTGCCCAAAACCAAATCTAAATGTATTTAATAAAAATTGAAAAGAACAATGTTCATCAATGACACTTTCCGACTAGATATGCCTTCAACCGTACAAGTAGCCTCGAGCACGTCCAAGCGGTAAGCATCCTCCTCCTAACCTGAAACTCACACTAACATACACACAAAGTCAAGCAGCTGAGTGAGTTCAAGTTTTTAATAAACGACATTTAAATAAATCATTCCAAGAGTTTTAAAATAAAATGGGATACAACAGTTAGGCCATCATCAACAATAAGTAGTCATACTTATATATATATAAACATCCGTATAATTATATCCCTATAGATAGCATCCAAGTATTAACATCAGGGTCGAGCACACGTACAACCCAAACACATAATATCCAACTAATAACATCGGGGTCGAGCACACGTACAACCCAAACACGTGTCATCCCATCCTATGGTGATCATGCCACACGAGCCTCCCCCTTACGGGCTTTTCAGGGCCCGCCAAAGGATTTAAGAACCTGAGTAGTATAGTTTGGCCCGGCCAAGATCACCATTATCCGCATGCAAACACAAAGTAGGCATACACAAACATCCTTAGTCAATAACGACTAATTAACATCGTCAATTATTGGCCAGAAAGTAACGCATGTATAAACACGCGTATATATATATATATATATGTATATATATTTATATATATATATATCATCCCAAATATATCATCATGAAAGTAAACCTATGGTCATAAAGTAACACCTGCATACACATTCATAAATATCATCTCATGACATACTACAATACGAGTAAGCCTATATCCTTGAGTCTAGACCATAAGTAATATCTATAACCTTATAAAATATATAACCATAAACGAGCCTCAAATATTCTAAGGCATAGAGTATAATTCACCTATATTTTCATGAACCCACAAACACAAGTAAGGCCATATAAAACCATCCAATTACTTTAAACGAGTATAGTCGGATAAAATTGTAATATGGTGTGTATGCTAGCCCAAAACGTAAAAAGAGTAAAAAGGGGCATCATGAACTCACCTAACACAAGGCACAAATTCAACACGAGTAGAGGGCCCCTACGTATCCCCACAACTCAAACGCCTGTCGGTTTATATACAATCATTACTAACGACACTGAAAGGACTCGTTTACCCTACGAGATGTTCTAACGTAGTTCGAGTTACCTAAAGCCTCGACCTCATTAAACTCAATCATAATAGCCCCCGGGGCCTACATTTACCGACATGACCCATAGATACTTCCGGGAATAAAGAATTCCCAAATTACCCCCGGAAGCACTAGGGGATACAAACACGCGCGTTTAAGAGTTGTTTAGGCAATTAACATCCAACTCAGCCCCGTGTGGACCCAATATGATAAATTTACAGCCAACAAGTCCACACGACGCTACACGAGTCAAATGGGTCGGTAACTCGCAAATACAACGCACCAACTATTCAATAAACGCGAATGCGCGTTGTACCGACCCGTTTGAGTAACCGACAACCAATTCAGCCCCCATACTTATAAAAATTATTTTTCAACTTCCCGTACATTAAACCGAAGCTATCCAAACTGAATTGGTCATCACTTACCTCATCCCTTGCGTCAAACGCAACAAATCACCATTCTAGACAACCGAAAACTAGTTTTCAATCTACAACTAGTTGACCAATCAAACGAACACCAAAGGACATGATTTTAAAGTATGTTATATGGGACATACCTAGGAAGATTGTGGTGCAAAAAACCTTGCTGAAACAGCCACGAAACTGCCCAATTGGACAGCCACCCGGTAAGCCTAAAACTAGTGGTTTAACGACGAATAAACGAGCCATAAGGATGAATTAAGACGAAAAAGAGTTGTAGCAATTTAGTACCGACCTGGAATTGAACTTTTGGAGGTCGGGTGATGGCTGGTTGCACGCAAAACGAGAAGAGAAGGGGAGGTGGGGTGTGCCGATCGGACAAGGGGAATGGGTTAGGGTTTCTTTTTTTTTTTTTATTATAATAAAAATGTTACGTTATAGCCCTTCTAAAGTGGAAGTTACGACACCTTGATGAAAGTTAGGTAATTCAACTTATGGGAATGACAAGAAGGTTCCTGAAGATGTCAGAACGAGTCTCGGTAGAAAGTAAAATCATACAAGGCATAAGCATCCTTTTTCTTTTCTCAACAAAGTTTTACTGGCGTTACAACGAAAAATGTTTTAAGTGTGGGGATGTTTGATATTGGTTAAATTATATATAAATGTTAGAAATGTTTCTTATATATTTGAGTTGATTTGGATTTTATTAATTTATACTCGTTTCTGGGTTATGTTTAAAGTTTAAAGGTTTCAAAAAACAACGGGCTAAAACAATACATTTAGCTAAATTAGAGAGAAAGAAATTCTAGTAGATAAACGATCACATCTCAACCCATCATTATAATTATATTTGATAACCTGGATTAATTCAAATAAATGTTACAAAGTAATCTGCTTCACGTAAAATTAAATGAAAATTAGTTGTATCAGTTACTTTTTGTCAACTAAATTAATATGGTACATATACTTAATTATTTTGATATTTCACCATTGCAGGAACCGATATCTAGGAATTATTTTGGTGAAACAATTAGTGGGCTTAGGAAAATTATAAAAGAACATTAAAGCTAGTTAGCCCAATCGAGAATTACATGTGCTTCGATGAGAATTAAAGGAGGAAGTCGATGGACTTAGTTGTAAAAAAAGACTCCAAATAAAAGGAAATAATGGAGAAGGATTGTGGGGGATTTATTATTTTTCAGAGGAGGGCAGCAGTAAATAGAAGGGGACGCAAGATAAGAGAGGTCAATATTTGACCTAGGTGTTGACAACAGAAGAAATTTTTAGAGAGCGTTCGGTTTTAACGTCTACTCAACCAAACACTTTATCTTCGGTTTGATTTAATATCTTGGTTATGAATTCTGTGTTTGGGCTTACTTGTTTTCTTTTTTTTTTTATTCTTGAATATGGTTGTTGGCTAAACCCCTTAACCGCTTAGGATTTTCGATTAACTTTTGTTTACGTTGGATTTTAGTTTGGATTTTGTTTTTGTTATGGTTTATGACTAAGTAAGAGGTTTCTTGATATTTATTCGATACATATGTGTTCTCAGGAATTTTAAATGAGTTTATTGTTTCGCATTGTCTTTGGTGATTGTTTCATATAATAGGATTCTATTAGGTTATCTACTTTGTGTTTTTACTAGTTTGTGGTTGACATATACTAAAACCATAGAAACAATATTAGTAAATCAAGTAGACCTAAATGTGCTGCTAATCTAAATAGCTGTAAGGTGATAGATTATGTGATAGGTCTTGGTTGATAAATTGCTAGATTTAGTTCTTCGTAAGGAATCCGTCTAGGTTTGGTTTATTTGCCCTGTCTTTCTAGACGTGTGAATTCTTTAAGTTATCTTTGATTTCCGTGCCGTAAGGTTGGATTTCTTATAGAGGTACTTGTCAAAAATAAATTAGCCACCGTATGCGAGTCTAATTAAAACTGGTGTTTTTTAAGAACTTAATAGAAATCCAGAGGTGTCTTCTTGGGAAGGGTTAGGGGTCCTGTTAGAGTTTTCTTTAAGTGATTATTTTAGGATCCCAGTTCCATAATAAGCATTTTCCGATTAATTGATAGGTGAACTTTGGGATAGCTAAACTTTGGGGATTCTAGCCTAGGTGGTTTTTATCATCATTAGTTTTAAATTAACTAAATTTTCTTCTGTTTATTTTATTTATTAGTTTAAATTTAAGATTTCAGTAAAACACCCCTTTAATAACAATAATTAAATGGTCGTGTCACTTTGTCGAGTCTAACTAGTTAATTTAAGTAATTCAAAGAGTTTCGTGTGTTCGATATCCAGACTTACTTAGTTTTACTAGAGTCTATCGGTTCACTTGCCGGTTAGTAGTTTTAGTTAAGTTTAAGAGTCTAGATTTATTACTTAGTGTCTAGATTAGCGTATTTTAGTTAATAAATCATATAATTAATTTTTGCACATCAAGTTTTTTGGCACTACTTGTTTTATTAGACTTGCTTAGAATTGCTTTTATTAGACTTGGCGATTGCGTTATTAGTTTTGATTAGACTTGCTTGATTAGTTTTGATTAGACTTGCTTGCTACATATGTGCTACTAGTTTTATTTATTATTTTGAGTCGTAGGACTAATGTTAAGTTTTAGTTTATTTTATTCTATTTTTCAGTTTTTTATTTTCGAATATTTTGTTAGGGTCTAGTTATTTGGTATTGTGTGCTTTTTCAGGTTTATGCCACATCTCCAATCACACGGACCACCACCGGGAAATCTTGGACCTACTCCGTTGAAGTCCTAGTCCAGTTCGTCATCAGGTTCAGGTTTACCGTTTTCAGAAAAGCAGCCGGTCAATATTTATTCAACACCAAAGCCATCACCGCAAAGTTCACAGCCATCAAGCCCTAGAAGTAATCCAGATAATCAAATGGCCGATAACAACATAACCGTTTACCAACAAGCATTCGAGGGTTTAACCGGAAATCACTCGCCCACCGTCATCCCCGAAATTAATAACCCGAATTCGTGGTAGATTCCATCCTATATCATTACTACTATCACTCAAGGTTCTCAGCTTCATGGGTGTAAAGATGAAGATGCACCGGCATCCATCAACCATATCAACCGTATTCTCAAGACATTCAACCTGCAAGGTACTATAAAAGATGCTGTATTTCTTCACCTTTTTCCGTTTTCACTTGCGAGGCGGGCCGTCACTTGGCTCGACACGCACCAGCAGGTGCATTCACCACTTGGGAGGTACTTCGATCTGCATTTATAAAGAAATACTTTCCGCTTGCCAAAGCATCCCGCATTCATGATCAGATTCACTCCTTCCATATGGAGCCGGACGAGCTTTATTATCAAGCAATGGAGTGATTTCAAAATTTGCTATCTCGTTGTTCCCAGCATGGTCTCACTCCATAGGTTCTTGTGGAGAAATTTCGCAATGACCAGAATTATGAAAATAGAGCCCGATTCGACACAACAACGGGAGGGAATCTTATGGATAAGAAAAACATCACCGAATGCGTTGATCTTTTCGGAAGTTTCACCAAGTCTGAGTATGCGTAATAGTCATTTAACAGGAATTCAAATTCTGCCACTAGTACACCCTCATCTGCTCGAGGGGTGCACCAGGTCAATTTGGATACTAGTGTGGCCGCGGCTTTAGAAAACTTAACTCGGGAGATGAAGGAACTAAAAGATAAGGTGGATAAATATGAGTTGTGTAGAGGTGAACATGGTACTTTGGAGTGTCCGTTGTTGAATCCAGAAGAGTTGGATTTTGTAGCCGGTCAAAACAGGTTCCCAAATGCTTTCAACAGTAATAAGAATTAAATTGGAAAAATTATAAGAACCTGAATCAGAATAACTCGAATTGGTGCCCCTCCGGTGCACCTCCGGGTTTCCGGTCTAGTTATAACCGGGGGCAAGGTCAATTTTATAATGCGGGTCAGAATGGCCAGAGTTCAAGTAATGGGTAAGGTTTGAATAATGGAATGGGAAGATCGGAGGAGATGATGCAACAAATACTTATTAAAGATCAGGCCAAATAGAAAACTTTCGCTGAACATGATCTGCTTTTGTAAAATCATCAGTTATCGCTTCTTAACCTTCAAAGATCCGTTGGTGATATAGCGTGGCATTTAGATAAGAGACTTTCGGTCAGTTTTCGGGTTCCACTCAGCAGAATCCGGCCGCTCAGCTAAAATCGATCACCATTAGTAGTGGAAGGGTTTTGGGGCCCGAGTTAAGAAAAGAAGAGGTTAAAGTTGAATAGGAAGAGAGCTTGTAGATGAGGATATAGATATGGAGTCTCCTGAGAGGGTGCAAACCGCCGCACCGACCTGTGAAGTGAACCTGAAGTGGAAAGAAGCATCAAGAAGAAACCAGTGGAAGTTCGACGGTAACCAATTAATGATCATTCTCGTGTTCCGTATACTGCCCGTCTTAAGAATCAGAAGTTAACTAGGGAATACTGTCATTTTCTCGATATGTTCAGACAACTCAAGATTAATCTCCTGTTCATCGAGCCTCTCCAACATATGCCCAAGTATGCTAAGTTTCTAAAAGATTTGCTTAAATAAAGATATATTGGGGGAGGTTTCCTCCGTTCCACTTAACGTGGATTGCTTGGCGGTAGTTTTGAATCGGTTACCGGTAAATTTGTTGGTTCTGGGTGTTTTTACCATTCCATGTTTATTCAGCAATGACACCATGAGACCGTCATATACTAGGGAGCTGCTCGGGTGTAACAATTCATGAGCCGAAATCCGCTAATATAGTTTTAGGATTAGGTAAAGCTTGTACGACCTCACTTGACATATAATTCATAATTCCATCTAAGTGTACTTTCTTCTTACCATTAAGGGGTTCTTATTTTACAGTGATAGGTTGAACCAGTCTGCTTCAACCCGGTTTTTAATTGTCTTTATTTTGCTTGAGAAAGGGTAGGTGGATCTGTAACTCTAAAGGTGTGAGATCAATATTTTTTTTATCATTTGAACTTAATTGCTAAATGTGTTTGATGGCTTGATAGATGGGTGGTTGGGTTTAAGAGCACAACAATATTGGTAATCATGGTTTTTGCGTTTATCTGAGTTTAAAATAAACTATATGTTTTCTAGACCATATTTTCCGACTGGGATTCCATTGCAAATTTATATTTTAGGAACGAAAAAGGTTTAAGTGTGGTGATGTTTGATATGGGCTAAATTATATATAAATGTTATAAATGTTTCTTACATTTTTGAATTGATTTGGATTTTATTAAATTATACTCATTTCCGGGTTATGTTTAAAGTTTAAAGATTTCAAAAAACAACGGGCTAAACAATACATTTTATCTAAATTAGAGAGAAAGAAATTCTAGTAGAAAAACGATCACATCTCAATTCATAATTATAATTATATTTCATAACCGGGATTAAATCAAATAATTGTTACAAAGTAATTTGCTTCACGTAAAATTAAATGAAAATTAGTTGTAGCAATTACTTTTTGTTAACTAAATTAATATGGTACATATACTTAATTGTTTTGATATTTCACCATTGCAGGAACCGATATCTAGGAATTATTTTGGTGAAACAATTAGTGGGCTTAGGTGAACTATAATAGAACATTAAAGCTACTTAGCCCAATCGAGAATTAGTTGTGCTTCGATGAGAATTAAAGGAGGAAGTCGATGGAATTAGTTGTAAAAAAAGACTCCAAATAAAAGGAAATAATGGAGAAGGATTGTGGTTGATTTATTATTTTTTTAGAGGAGGGCAGCCGTAAACAGAAGGGGATGCAAGAGAAGAGAGTTCAATAGTTGACCTAGGTGTTGACTACAGAAGAAATTTTAGAGAGCGTTCGGGTTCAACGTCTACTCAGCCAAACACTTTCCTTTTGTTTTGATTTATTATCTTGGTCATGAATTCAGTGTTTGGGCTTACTTATTTTCTTTTTTTTTTCTTGGGTATGGTTGTTGGCTAAACCCCTTAACCGCCTAGGATTTATGATGAACTTTTGTTGACGTTGATTTTAGTTTGGATTTTGTTTTTATTATGGTTTATGACTAGTAAGAGATTTCTTGATATATATTCGGTACATATGTGTTCTTAGGATTGTTTGATGAGCTATATTGTTTCGCAGAGTCTTTGGTGATTGTTTCATATAATAGGATTATGTTAGGTTATCTACTCTGTGTTTTTTACAAGTTTGTAGTTGATATGTATTAAAACCATAGAAACAATATTAATAAATCAAGTAGACCTAAGTATGCTGCTAATCTAAATAGCTGTAAGGTGATAGATTATGTGATAGGTCTTGGTTGATAAATTGCTAGATTTAGTTCTTCGTAAGGAATCCGTCTAGGTTTGGTTTATTTGCCCTGTCTATCTAGTCGAGTGAATTCTTTAAGTTATCTTTGATTTCCACGTTGTAAGGTAGGATTTCTTATAGAGGTATTTGTCAAAATTAAATTAGCCACCGTAAGTGAGTCTAATTAAAACGGTTGTTTTTAAGAACTTAATAGAAATCCAGAAGTGTCTTCTTGAGAAGGGTCAGGGGTCCTGTTAAGGTTTTCTTTAAGTGATTATTTTATGATCCCAGTTCCATAACAATCATTTTCCGATTAATTGATATCTTAACTTTGGGGTAGCTGAACTTTGGGGATTATAGCCTAGGTAGTTTTTATCATCATTAGTTTTAAATTAACTAAATTGTCTTTTGTTTATTTTATTTATTAGTTTAAATTTAAGATTTCAGTAAACCCCCCCTTTAATAACAACAATTAAATAGCCGTGTCACTTTGTCGAGTCTAACTAGTCCTCTTGTTGATTATAACCCAAAACGACCAATCGTGCCTTGTTCCTCACGATCACCCCACGGTCGTCTTTCTTACATTTATATACCCACTCGGTTGGAATTGCTTTCTTAACCCTAGCAGGTTGATCGATAAGATCCCAAACACCCAGTCCCACGAACTGTTGCAGTTCCTCCTGTATTGCTTCTACCCATGACGGTTCCTTATGTGCCATTGAGACACTCGTAGTTTCTATCTGAGATAGGAAGCACGTGTATTTGGTGATACTTAATATACCAGTCGCATACATATCCGCATATTCATACAAGATGTTATCATCGCATACGTTAGCAACTTGACATCGCGTTCTCACGCCATCGTTTACATTACCAATGATATTGTCCTGCAGATGATACGTGTGAATCCGAAGAGACGGATTCTTAGGAACTAATACATTATCCTCCACATTGGTAATATTTTCTTCAGCCGGGTCTTCAGTGACTATTTGAGAAGGATCTTCAGCTTGAATAATTTTAGGAATCACCTGAGAATCATCCAATGGAGCTGACGGAGAATCTACAAACTCGACATCATCAGAATTCTTAGAAACATCGTTAGACGTTTTCGGTTGGTCCTGTACAATTGTTTCTTCATAATTAGAAGATAGTGGTAACAAAAACAATTGGTCTTCTAAATATGCTTTTAACAAATCTTCATGTTGCACCTCAATCAATGGAGTAAATGAATTAAATAAAGAGTCATAATCGAACATCCAGTCGGGTCCTTTGCCGGTAGGAGGTATGGTGTAACTTTGACGGTCAACACTATATCATTCCTGTACAACCCCGAAAAGAGATTAAAAACACATTTCTTAGGTGAAGCATACCCAAGAGAGTAACCTTATATTGCTTTCTCTTCATATTTCCCAGCATCCGTTTCAACATCGTACATGGGCACCCAAAAGGTTCAAGATATTTGAGGTTCGGCTTACCGTTATTAAGAAACTCCTAGGTTGTCTTTTTGAGATTCTTAACCGTAAGGACTCGATTTAATGTGTGGAAGGCGGTATTCACAGCTTCGTTCCAAAATTAACGGGAAGCTTAGAATCCGCTAACATTGTCCTTGCCACCTCAATCAGTATTCGATTCTTCCTCTTAGGAACACCATTCTGTTGTGGCACATATGGAGCACTATATTCCCGATGTATTCCTTTCTAAATACAATAGAAATCCAATACGTTATTCTTGAACTCCGTGTCGTTATGACCTCGAATTCGTCTCACTTTAGGTTTATAAAGTAATTCGATCTTGGTGATCAAATTCTGAATGAGAACGGGTGTCTGAGCTTTGGTACTCATAAATAATACCAAGGCGTGTTTTAAATATACCACTTCATTTTACAAAATGTGTTAAATGGGATGAGTTAACTAAGTTGGCATAAGTACACATGGTAAGGATAAACTGCAGTGGCTAACAAGATTGCCCAAGTGTAAAAGAAATCTGCCCGGATACTAGTAAGAATTAACTGTTAACCTTGGAGAAGGACGTAGAAATATTGACAGTTCTATCGGGTTGACGCCTGCCCGCCAACCAGTCGCTCTAGTTAAATGTTTGGGGAAATATTTTGATTTTGGTACGTTTCGAGTTATTAGTTTAATAGTCTTACGTGTGTTATACTCTTTGCTTGTTTATGACTAACATAATTTGTTAAGAGATAAAACTTTGATTTATTTTTAAAAAGATTGTACAATGATATTTGGGAGTAAAATTTCAAATGATTACACTAAAGTGTGAATATATTGTTTAAATGAGATCCCACCGACATTCGTGTTGACAAATCTCTTAACATGATTTTTAGGTAAGTAATATTTTGGAAGCTTCGTGGAGAGCGTGAGAAAACATGATGTGTGGATGTTTGAATAAAATGTGTTGACTTTTATGTTGGACTTTTATGTTGGACTTTTAAATTGAAATTAAAATCATGTACTATAACATGTCTAATAACTCCGATGGTCAAATAAAGTTCAACTTATGTTTAAAATGTATACTTGTTGATCAAAAACGTAAAAAGAAAAATTGTTGAGGTACAATTCAAAAATTGAATTAGTATATATTTTCCTTTATTATTTTAGTTACAATACCTAGCACTAACTAAGTTTCTTGTCACATATGTCTCCACCCAATCATGGACCATATGGCATAGAGGTTGATACAGACAGAGGTCCGGTTGAAGTTGGGAGGTACCCCCACCAGTCATCACACCCCTTCAGCCTACAACTATTACTACTACCTCCGCAATCATGACTTAGAGTGCGCATGCACCTACTCAGCTGAATAACCGCAAAAGGAAACAACCAGCTACACTTAAGACTAAGTCATCTAACTCACACATCCCACCTAGACATCAAACTCTGGGTGCGGGTCCCTCTACTCGTATCCCAGCATTCCAGCCACTGCCTATGGAAAGGCACGACTGGGTTGTCTGTTACATTCATTGTCTGGATGAACTAACTTCTCATGGGTAGATGTTAGCTCATCATACCGGTGCTTTAGAAAACTTGCAGGTACGGCTTCAGAAAGTAGGTAGATAGCCGGAAGCATAATTATGGACCACATGGCAAAGAAGTTAATATAGACAGACATCCGGTTAAACTTGTTAGAGGCAGATATGCACCGGGCCTTGTCTTTCCTAACTACGTTTTGATGTTTGGGTCGTAGTTGTATTTTGTTTATGTATGTGGCAGACATTCTTGGCCTTTAGGTATTTTATGTTGAAAAATTTAAACATTTAGGAGAATGTAACATCCGTAAACTTTCGAGCTAAATGTAACAATTAAAAGAGTTAATGGACTTAAATGAAACTTCTGAAATTCAAGACTCATCGCGCTACATGATGGATCAGGAACCAACCCATCGCGATGCGCTATGAGTATTTCACAAAAACCTAGGAAGAGCGGTGTTGCACTACGCGACCACCCTAAATATCGAGTTATCATGACAAACGAAATAATCGTGTTTTCAGACCCCAACCTACGACGTAATATACCGGGGCACGAACTGTTAATTCACTGCTCACAAGACATTATCATACGATTTATGTGACAATATATAAATTACTTTATTAAATTAAAATCAAATACACAAGTCTCAAACAGTTATAGATAAGACCAAAACAAATAATCAAAAACAATCAAATAAGTGAAATTTTGTTTAGTAACCTAAAGCCAAACTAAACTAAGTTCTTCAACAACTTCAATCATCCAAGATAAACATCCTGCAATATACGTAAAAATAGTTTTTCAACAACACATGTTGAGTAAGTAATCACCAGATTTTTAATGCAATAGATATAATATAATACACACACACACACACAAAATAATAATAATAAGCAAACCAATATTGTGTGTATCAACAATTAAAAAATTAAACAAATAATAAGCAAGCTAGTGGTGTCAGTTGACCATTGCGTTGCGAATCAGACTTTGGCTATTATGACAAATCCAATGAGTATGCTAGAATCAAAGATGGACCTCTCTAAATACTAGAATTAAACAAATACGCAAGTAAGCAAATAGCAAATAAGCATTTAATTGCTCAACAACACAACAATCATTAATTGCTAGTTTCTGATACTATGTAATATGAAAGTATTAATAAGTATGCCAAAGTCCCCAAAAAGTATTTAAAATCAGTACAAAAAAGGGAGTGATGACTCAGCATATTAATTAAGCGAGTTTAATGATAATAAGAATGAAAAACAAGAAACTTGAACTTTAATGTGCTGACTGAGCCGACACGAATGGACCTGAAAACCGAGAATAATGCAATTGGAACCAGGTTAAACGGACATGTAAAACTCAAGTTATTTAATATTTAAAGCCAGTTTCTGAATAGTACATTCAAAATTTCATGGTGAACAAAAAAGTATTCTGGTCCGAATGCTAGTTTTGACCAGAAAATACAGAAATTGGTTACTCAAAATATATGACTATTATGCCCTTAACGTCTCGGGATAAAACTGACCATCGAAACTCCCTCAGTCTGATAAATTAATTGAGAGCTTTTGTTAATGAGATGAAAACCTATTAATACTCAAAAGACAACTTACCCGAACAAATATTAGAACTAGGAAATTTGTGGTCAAACGTTTTTGAACTTGAAAGTCAACGAAGCTAGTATGAACTTGATTAATCCTTGAGAAATTGATAAAGGATGAAGAAAACTTCATGGGTTTAATGAGAGGACGGCTGAGTACAGAGGAATTATGGTTTAGGGTTGGGTTTTGACTAAGTATACTATCCCTAATTCGTTTATTTGGTAAACACATGATTAAGGTAACTGAATAACACAATTATGACGAAATCAACTCAAATCAACATAAGGATTTCGAATTGTTCCACAAGAAATGAAAGTGGACATGTTATAGTATCATATTAATTAACTTGGAACTTAAATTTCGTGAATTAGGTCGTTATAAGGAAGATTTAACATTAAAAATCGAATAAATGAAAATTATTCTGATGCAGCTCAAGCCTCCGCGTGGCTCGGAGAATAAGGCTTCCCCCCCCCTCGCGTGGCTTGAAAGTCTAGGGATGATCAATTGTTTAGTTATTTGGCAATATTAGCCCTTGTACTCCTATAAATGCGATATTTAGCCATTTTAAGCGATTTCAAGGGTTTCTAAGGGTTGCTTGACAAGATTGAAAGTTATGAAAATTTAAAATAAGTTAAATCAAGTTAATTACTAATAATTACCCGTTTTTATTTAATATGAAAGATGTGGATTACATTCCCGAATCGGGTAAACAAATACGAATACGAATACGAATACGAAAAATCCAAAATGTTACACGTGTCATGTGCCCAACCACGTATCAACACATGGCATCACGGGACAGGCCATATGTCACCAGATGACGACACGTAGCAGGTCTACATGGACTTCAAGTCGAGTTTCCAAAGATCTTAGCCCCGATATACGATGTCGAGTATAAGTACTGCCCGACCAGGCTTAAATAGTCCACTCCAAGTTCCCGCATATGGTAGGGGTTCCGTTTAAGTGTTTTATTATATTGGCTTAGACCCTAGTCGGGGTATAGTGTAAGGCCCCGATCCCGGTGCCCTACACTGGACGTTGGATTTACTCAGAAACTCAGTTCGTTACAGTGGAAGAACATACACTTTGCAGCGAAAACTAAAACTTTTTACATAACAACTTCTATCTCTAGCTAAGTCTTCAATATGGATAGCCTCGTACGCACCCGAAACTCTCCATGTCATCAACAATACCTGCATGCATACTAAAAGTCAGCCACACGTTGAGTGAGTTATAACGTTTCTTTCTATTCATAAAATAAGATTTATAAATAAATCGCATCTTTCAAACATTGATACATAACATAACACTTAACATTCATTATTTACTATGTCGGTTTATCAATCAATACATAACTATTCTCATACACGCTTGTTCATAACCGAGCCTCCTATTATTGCTTATAACTGAGCTGTCTATCCTTGCTCATAACGAAGTCATATAAAGTTAGAAGGATATGCCATCCTAACTTTGTAAGACCCTGAATCTCGGGAATCCTACAGTTGGTAATCATATCCAAAATTCACAAATATTTAAAACCAAACCAATTCATCTTATTAAAATCGTTTCAGAGTACTAAACAGCGAAAAGTCAAACACAGTTCATTCCATTAAAATAACCAATTCAGAGTATGATTCAGCAGAAAATCATAATTATTAAAAACAAGTTCCCAAGACCCGGGAATTTTGTCCAAAATCAAATTTCAAGGTATTTAACAAAACTTTGAAATAAAAATGTTCATTACTAAAACTTCCGACTAAGTATGCCTTTCACCGTCCAAGTAGCTTCGTGCACGTCCAAGCGGTAATGCATCCTCCTCCTAACTTGAAACTCACAATAACATGCACACAAAGTCAGCTCATGAGCTGAGTGAGTTCAATTTTTAATAATTGACATCTAAAATAATAATAATCATAATCATTCCAAGAGTTGTAAAATAAAACAGGATACAACAGTTGGGCCATCATCAGTAATAAGTAATCATACTTACATATATATATAAACATTCATATAATTATATCCCTATAGATATCATCCAGGTAATAATATCAGGATCGAGCACACGTACAACCCAAACACGTAACATCTCATCCAAGTAATAACATCAGGGTCGAGCACACGTACAACCCAAACATGTAACATCCAATGATGATCATGCCACACGAGCCTCCCCCCTCACGGGCTTTCCAGGGCCCGCCACAGGATTTAAAAACCTGAGTAGTAAAGTTTGGCCTGGCCAAGATCACCATCCATTCGTATGCAAACAAAAAGTAGGCATACGAAACATCCTTAGTCGATAACGACTAATTAACATCCCCCAATTATTGGCCACAAAATAACGCATGCATAAACACGCGTATATGTATATGTATATATATATATATGTATATATATATATATCATCCTAAACATACCATCATGAAAGTAAGCCTAGGGTCATAAAGTAACACCGGCATACCCATTCATAAATATCATCTCATGACATTCTACAATACGAGTAAGCCTACATCCTTGAGTCTAGACCATAAGTAATGTCTATAACCTTATAAAATATATAACCATAGACGAGCCTCGAATATTCCAGGGCATAGAGTATAATTCACACATATTTTCATAAATCCACAAGTACGAATAAGGCTATGTAATACCATCCAAATAGTTTAAACAAGTATAGTCGGATAAAATTGTAATATGGTGTGCATGCTAGCCCAAAACGTAAAAAGAGTAAAAGGGGCATCAAGAACTCACCTGACGCAAGGCACGAATTCACCACGACAAACATCACCTACGACATACAAACATCTAAGTATCCCCAAAACTCAAATGCCTGTCGGTTTACATACAAACATCACCTACGACATTGAAAGGACTCGTTTATCCTACGATACGTTCTAACATGGTTGGAGTTACCTAAAGTCTCGACCTCATCAAAATCATTCATAACAGCCCCCGGGGCCTTAATTTTACCAACACGACCCTTAGATACTCCTGGGAATAAAGAATTCCCAAATTATCCCCGGAAGCACTAGGTGATACTAACACGCGCGTTTAAGAGTTGTTTAAGCACTTGACATCCAACTCAGCCCCGTGTGGACCCAGTATGATAATTTCACAGCCAACAAGTCCACACGACGCTACACGAGTCAAATGGGTCGGTAACTCGCAAGTACAACGCACTTACTATTCAAAAAAACGCGAATGCGCGTTGTACCGACCTGTTTGAGTAACCGACAACCAATTCAGCCCCAATACTTATAAAAATCATTTTCCAACAGCCTGTATATTAAACCGAAGCTATCCGAACTGAATTGGTCATCACTTACTTCATCCCTCTCGTTAAACGCAACAATATACTATTCTAGCTAACCGAAAACTATCTTTCAAACAACAACTAGTTGATTAATCAAACGAATACCAAAAGACATGATTTTAAAGTATGTTATATGGGACATACCTAGGAAGATTGTGGTGCAAAAACTCACTTCAAACAGCCCCGACAAGAACACAATTGAACATCCACCGGTTAAGTTTAAAACGAACTTATAGATCAATAACAAGTAAAACGGGCAGATTTTAGCATGCGATGATGCATTTAATTACATAGGATAACCTTTGAAATAAATTATTAAATTTTTACCAGACTTTTATAAATATCTTAGGTTTATAAAAAAGTTTTTATTATATTTTTCCAGTGGACACAAAAATCATAAAAATTCTTCCAACACAGAAAGGTATGTGCAGCTATTTCAGTGCACAATAAAATGGTTTTATTTTTATAAAAATCATTACCGAGCCAAATTAAATGATTCCAATTGGGTTTGGTTCCTAACTCAAAATATTAACTTCCAGATGTAGAACCAACCAATTTGGACTTGTCCAAACAGAGTTATAATGTCAGGAAGACAGACCAGAATCCGTCATCCCGCATCAGCTTTGACACTCGATCTTATAAAATCATAAAAAGTATTCAAATCGCATCCAAAAATTATGTATTATATCTTTCTGGAAACTAGATTCAAAGTAGAAAATCATAGAAAAAAGAATCGATCAAAAGAAATTTATTTTCATTGAGTTACAGACCGGACAATAGACGAGTACGAATCAGTCAGAAATCGTTATAACCAAAACTGAACCCTAACGACCAAAAAGCGCGTTAATATGCTCAATTAAGGTGTCTAGGACTTGGGGGAACATAGAACTAACCCTCAATTGAAGTTTTGGACCTTAACCTTGGCTGCACAAAAGAAAAACAAGGCTGGGGAGGCTGCACAAACTTCCAATCGGCTGAAGTGGGGAGGAAAGGGTTAGGGTTTTGTTTATGTTATAAAAATCTTACGCTCTAGCCCCTCAAATTTTAAAGAAGTAACATCTTGGTTGAACTTGCATGAAAAGTCAAGTATGATAAGCTTACGAGGGTGGCAAGGAGCTCCCGGAAGAATGCCAGATCAAGCCCGAAAGGTATACACAACGCTACAAGGTTAAACTCTTTTAACGGAAATTAACGGGCGTTACAAGTCTACCCTCCTTAGAATGGGATTCATCCCCGAATCCCACTATACAGGAACGAGCACAGATGGAGACAAATACTAATCATCTAATCATATAAGAAATGGAAGAGACAAAACCTCTACGGGCATAAAGTCTACAAACAGGAACATATCCCGTAGCTCAACAAATTTAAAAGGAATCCAGATTGACAGCATGCTACGCCTAAGTTAAACAATTACGCGCAAAGCGTTTGAGACGTTGAGGAATGGACGGGAGAATTTAAGGAATGAGATGAATGATAACGCTATTGACACAAGCATTAGCCATATCCTATCCCTACAAAGACAGAACCCTAACACGGTCAAGCACAGGTAGCGTTTAGAACATGGAAGGTAATGGTAAACTGCTAATAATGTTGATCAAGTGTTATCAATTGTTTACTTTACCCGCCCATACTAAGCACCCCCAGCCCCTAACCATATTAGTATCCTATCTAACATTTAAACAAGTACGCACATAATGGTACCCTAATGCTTATAAAAATGAATAAACAAATATAAAATTTACCTCTTGGCGTGCAGCCACTCGCGGTTGGTATTTCTAGTCATTTCTTTTACAGTTCAAGTCCAAGCATTCAGGAATGCTCGGATCCCTCGAACCAGGGCTCTGATACCAACTTGTAAGACCCCGAATCCTGGGAATCCTAGAGTTGGTAATCATATCCAAAATTCACAAATATTTAAAACCAAACCAATTCATCTTATTAAAATCGTTTCAGAGTACTAAATAGCGAAAAGTCAAAAACAGTTCATTCCATTAAAATAACCAATTCAGAGTATGATTCAGCGGAAAATCATAATTATTAAAAACAAGTTCCCTAGACCCTGGAATTATGCCCAAAATCAAATTTCAATGTATTTAACAAAACTTTGAAAGAAAAATGTTCATTATTAAAACTTCCGACTAAGTATGCCTTTCACCGTCCAAGTAGCTTCGTGCACGTCCAAGCGATAATGCATCCTCCTCCTAACCTGAAACTCACACTAACATGCACACAAAGTCAGCTTGAGCTGAGTGAGTTCAAGTTTTAATAATTGACATCTAAAATAATAATAATCATAATCATTCCAAGAGTTTTAAAATAAAACAGGATACAATAGTTGGGCCATCATCAGTAATAAGTAATCATACTTACATATATATATATATATAAACATCCGTATAATTATATCCCTGTAGATATCATCCAAGTAATAACATCAGGGTCGAGCACACGTACAACCCAAACACGTAACATCTCATCCAAGTAATAACATCAGGGTCGAGCACACGTACAACCCAAACACGTAACATCCAATGATGATCATGTCACACGAGCCTCCCCCCTCACGGGCTTTCCAGGGCCGACCACGGGATTTAAAAACCTGAGTAGTATAGTTTGGCCCGGCCAAGATCACCATCCATCCGTATGCAAACACAAAGTAGGCATACGCAACCTCCTTAGTCGATAACGACTAATTAACATCGCCAATTATTGGCCACAAAATAACGCATGCATAAACACGCGTATATGTATATGTATATATATATATGTATATATATATATATATATATATCATCCTAAACATACCATCATGAAAGTAAGCCTAGGGTCATAAAGTAACACCGGCATACCCATTCATAAATATCATCTCATGACATACTACAATACGAGTAAGCCTACATCCTTGAGTCTAGACCATAAGTAATGTCTATAACCTTATAAAATATATAACCATAGACGAGCCTCGAATATTCCAGGGCATAGAGTATAATTCACACATATTTTCATAAATCCACAAGTACGAATAAGGCTATGTAATACCATCCAAATAGTTTAAACAAGTATAGTCGGATAAAATTGTAATTTGGTGTGCATGCTAGCCCAAAACGTAAAAAGAGTAAAAGGGGCATCAAGAACTCACCTGACGCAAGGCACGAATTCACCACGAGCTAGAGGACCCCTAAGTATCCCCAAAACTCAAATGCCTGTCGGTTTACTTACAAACATCACCAACGACATTGAAAGGACTCGTTTATCCTACGAGACGTTCTGACATGGTTGGAGTTACCTAAAGCCTCGACCTCATCAAACTCATTCATAACAGCCCCCGGGGCCTTAAGTTTACCAAAACGACCCTTAGATACTCCTGGGAATAAAGAATTCCCAAATTACCCTTGGAAGCAGTAGGTGATACTAACACGCGCGTTTAAGAGTTGTTTAAGCACTTAACATCCAACTCAGCCCCGTGTGGACCCAATACGATAATTTCACAGCCAACAAGTCCACACGACGCAACACGAGTCAAATGGGTCGGTAACTTGCAAGTACAACGCACTAACTATTCAATAAACGCAAATGCGCGTTGTACCTACTCGTTTGAGTAACCGACAACCAATTCAGCCCCAATACTTATAAAAATCATTTTCCAACAGCCCGTATAAGAAACCAAAGCTATCCGAACTGAATTGGTCATCATTTACTTCATCCCTCGCGTTAAACACAACAATCTACCATTCTAGCTAACCGAAAACTATCTTTCAAACAACAACTAGTTGATTAATCAAACGAATACCAAAAGACATGATTTTAAAGTATGTTATATGGGACATACCTAGGAAGATTGTGGTGCAAAAACTCACTTCAAACAGCCCCGACAAGAACACAATTGAATATCCACCGATTAAGCCTAAAACGAACTTATCGATCAATAACAAGTAAAACGGGCAGATTTTAGCATGCGAAGATGCATTTAATTACATAGGATAACCTTTGAAATAACCTTTGACCTTAACCTTGGTTGCACTAAAGAAAAACGATGGTGGGGAGGCTGCACAAACTTCCGATCGGCTGAAGTGAGGAGGAAAGGGTTAGGGTTTTGTTTATGTTATAAAAATCTTACACTCTAGCCCCTCAAATTTTACAGAAGTAACATCTTGGTTGAACTTGCATGAAAAGTCAAGTATGATAAGCTTACGAGGGTGGCAAGGAGCTCCCGGGAGAATGCTAGATCAAGCCCGAAAGGTATACACAACGCTACAAGGTTAAACCCTTTTAACGGAAATTAACGGGCGATACAAACTTATTGTACATGCATGAGGACCGAAGGATCTACACATGAACATGTACACATTCTTATATGCATAACATTTGTACACATCTACATTCATATTTTGCACAAGTATTAGTAGGCCTTGCTCCCTTTCTTCTTTCTGTTCTATTAACTAACATTCAAATATATTTAACGAATTATTTGCTCTACTAGTGTCCGTAGCTGGACCACATATTCACACAACGTATATCTATACATCCATTAACTACCATACCATGCCATCATTCCACATATGCACACATATTTATTGGCTACCATACTTAGTAACCCTAATGGGACCACTTATTCATTGTATCCATAACTGGACTATCTTACCATAGTATCCATAACTGGACCACATTATCCTTTATATACATAGCTGGACCATCTTACAATAGTATCCATATCTGGACCACCTTATCCCTTGTATCCATAACTGGACCATCTTACCATGGTATCCATAACTAGACCACATTATCCATTATATCCATAAATGAACAATCTTACCGTAGTATCCATAACTGGACCACCTTACTATAGTATCTACAACTGGACCATCTTACACATTTTATTCTATGCGTCAATACCTCATATCTATGACTAGACCACATACCATAACAACACATGGCCCTAAACACAGTATAGGCTTTTAGTCCTTTATTGTGTTTGTGCTCATGCTTTCCTTTCCATAACACACGATTATTTCCATAAATTAAACATTTGTCTAACGTATAATCGCTTGCATACTACCCATGAGTATTCATGATATAGACAAGTATAAGGTACAACGACCCCCCTGATGTCCACGTCATGACTTACTCTCATTCTTCATACATCTTTAACATAAAATAGTTAAGAGTAGATTTATAACTAGTTTACATGTTTACTTTCTCATATAAAACATGTCACATTCATTTTTTTGTCTTATTTCTTAAGTATGCATACAGCCCCAAAGTGTTAAAGGTAAAAAAAGGGGCTAGAACTCACCTGAATTATGTTCCTCTCAGAGTTAACTGTAACACCAGACCTTAGTCGCACACGGTTAATTGTGTAATAATTTATAAGTATCAATTAACAACTTCAATCCAAATCATACTCCTAGGTTAGTGAAGCCCCTAAAGAATGGGGGTCTAGGGCACCGCCCCTGGTAGCATGGTCCTAGGGTGGCGGCACGACCTAGCAGGGTCTAAGGGGCAGAGCCCGTAGACAAACTTTATTTTCATTAATAAGCCTTCATTAAAAATTCATCAGAAAATTGACTTTTTAAATGAATCGAATCAAATCATATCCCAAAATGAATCAAATCGAATCCCCAAACGAATCGAATCAAATTCCAAACGAATCGAATCAAATCCCAGATGAATTGAATTGATTTCCAAAACGAATCGAATCGAATTCCAAGACGAATCAAATCGAATCGAATCCAAACGAATCGAATCGAATTCCAAACAAATCGCATCGAATTTCAAAACGAATAAAATCGAATCCCTAATGAATCGAATTTCAGAATGAATAGATTTGAATTTCAAATGAATCGAATCTAATTCTCATAATTCGATTCGATACTGGTTTTTCATGCCTTTCTATTTTAATTTCCTTTCATCCCTTAAAGGCCCGTTTTACTACTACAATGAGTTACTGGCCGTAATAAAGGAAGTAACCCAGGTTTTGTTTGATGATGATGTTGTAGTAGGAGAGGATCCAGAGCTGTTGGAGCATAGAGTTGAATGTCTAGACCTAGTCGAAGAGATAGTTTCATACTATCTTTATCATCCTCCATTACCCATTATTCATATTGATAAAGTCGGGGATGATGATTTGAACTCGAATATAAAGAAGGTGAAGATGAAGAATATTTGGGCTCACATGGGTTCCATAGACATGTCAACCATGAGGAAAAAAGTCTGGACACGACAAGTCAAATACCAAACTTTCATGGGAAACTCGACGGGAAAATGTTCGGTTCGGCCCCGATCAACATTTGACTTTTCGAAGATAAGAAAGAGTGTGTCGGCTCGATGTGTTATCCATCGAGCATATGTTGGAAATTCTGGAGGGAAATGCGCATTAACACCATCCCATATTGGTTCATTTGACATGCTGATCATGAAGGAGAAAGCAGAACACTGGCACCCTAACTACCAAATATATGTGGGAAATGCGGTAGGTAAATGTTCAATTAGACCACCATAACCACGAAATGAGGTAACGGTCCGGCTGAAGACCTTAACAAAAACTTAGCGCTAACCGGGAGGCAACCCGGCCTTTTATTTTATTTTTTTTCTTTATTTTTGTTTTTCTTTTTGCGTGTTACTATTTGTGTGTGTTTGGCAGCCATAGTAGATCGTAAGTGTGGGGAAGGTGCATGGCATACTAGTCGAGCCAGCGGGAGCAAATATTTCCATATCAGAGTTTAGAGAATGCAGGTGAAGGTCGCAACAATATTTATCAGCACGACCCGTTTGGCACGCAGAACATCGAATCAGGTTCATGTGCTTCTTTCCTTTTCTTTGGTTGTTAGAACACTATGTATTTTTCTATGCCTAGTTGGTTGAATGGTTTAGTCCAATTATAGTTCGGATTGCTTATGTTGGTTGGGAATGTCTTGATTGAAACGGTATGAAAAACTCGTGTACTACCACTCAATTTTTAATTGTAAAATTACATTGGGGACAATGTAACGTTGAAGTGTGGGGATGCGGGATTGAAGTTAAAAAACGTGGAAAATGTTAAAAATGTCCGGAATTTAAATTTTTTTTTGAAAAACAATGGAAAATGATAGAAAAATTGGGAACTGTTTGTCAAAACTTATATAACTATATAAAAAAAATAAAAAAAATAAAAAAAAAAAATAATAATAACAATAATAAAAAGAATAGTAACACATTTAATTTGGATGTGTCGGTAGGCTTAGCCTTTAAAAATGAAAGGACGTTTTGGTTGTTGACTCAATTGAACTTCTAATTGCTTGATTTTAGTTGAAAACATCTTCGGGTTTTGTTTGTTTAGCTAAGCCTGTGTAAGGACTGGGATGAAAGGTCGGGCCATACTTAAGCCTTTTGTTAGATTTGATCCCCAAAGAAAATTTTAAAATATGAATAGGCTATTGAACGATGCTTGGATAGGCTTAACGTTAGAGTATGCTAGATGGCTTGTGATATAAACATAAATAAAAATACTTCTAGTTTAAGTGGTTAAAGCTTCATAGGTGTATGGTTTTGTAACCTTAAATCCTGTATTGATGGGATGCTCTAGGGTTCGGAGACC